>NW_010114970.1:10647-10873 GCF_000699245.1 Pterocles gutturalis | reverse complement strand
CGGTGGTGCGCCCTGTGCCCTAAGAAAATGTTTCTGAGGATTTGGAAGATGATGTACCTCTGCGGGGGTGAAAAAAAAGTTGAGGAGAAGGGAACGTGGTTTTATTTCTCGTTTAATAGTTTTAACAAACGCACCCAAGAACGTGGAGCACGAGCACAGTCTGCAGCTCGGCGCGCATCACCGCGCTCCCTGCGGCCCCTGTCTCGGCTCTGGGATGCAGGTTTGT
>NW_010114970.1:0-10624 GCF_000699245.1 Pterocles gutturalis | reverse complement strand
GTTTGGGAAGGAATCTGGGAATCCCCTTCGTTTGTTCCATTTCCAGCTTTTTCTCCCCAGCACCTCCGTGGTAAATCAGAGCTGGTGGAAGAGAAAGAAAAAAACACAAACCAAAGAGTGACACCCCATACCCCCACATTCTCAAAGGAGGAGGTGTTCAAGCCCCTGTTTCCTGCCGGGTGAAAAGCCCAAGGTGCAGTTGCTCCCTTTGGGAGGGAACGTGCGAGCAGTGCACCCGCGGGGGACAGCAGCCCTGCCTGCCCAGCGGAGCTCACAGCAAAGCGAGCCGGCTGGGGTAAAACACCAGCTTTCCAGAGCAAAAAGAAAGTCAGGTGCTCCCAGGAGCCTTGAGATTTGTTCCAGCACTTGCTAATGTCACACTTTGAGCTGAGCTTCCAGAGGCGGTGTCTCTCTCCATACACTACTTTTCCTAATCAACATCTGACACTTTTTATATCTGCAAAGCCTGCAGGAAAGGATGACTCAGAAAGCAAACAGAAGAGTAAAAAAAAAAAAAAGGCGAATTTTAGGTATCGATCCACATCGCACACTAGCACCATTTTTAGCCTTGCTGACAAAGAGCCTGGAGGCATCGTGCTGGCGTCCTGCAATGCTTCATATGTCTGTGTTGTCTTCATCTGTCCCAGCTCCCTCGATGCGTGCACTGCCAGGCTCGCACCAGCCCTGCTCTGAGTCTGCTCCTTGATTAAAATTGCTTCAGAGGCCTCTGGTCCCCCACTGAAGACCACCCAGCTGGTGGATGCAAAACCCCCCACCTGCATGCTTCCAGCAGGCAGACCTCCCCACAGTCCCAAAACATAGAGAACCCCTTCCCAACGGGCCCTGGTGCCCTCAGCACCCCGCAAAAAAGGGGCAGGAAAGCTCCCCCCACCTTGATTTTCCCAGCAGGTTTTTGCTCCATGTGCAGTGAGATTTAAAGGCAATATGAAGAGTTATTCTGTAAAACAAGTACAAAAATCTGTTTAAGAGTGCAGCAATTAGCGCTGTTGCTGTTGAAGCTGAGACGATAAATCCCCTTGGATGAAACAGGAGCAGCTGACAGAATAGTTTACATCTTTGAAGCTGCAAAGCCAGCGCCAGAGCCTTTCTTCTTTCTCTGGGCTGTCACAGCAGTTTCCCCTCCTTTAGGTCAGAATACTGAATGTACTTTTGCTCCCGGTGATTTCACAGAAGGAATTCTCCCACCTGGATGGAAGACGGGAGTTCTGTCAACTGACGTGAAATAGGAAGAGAAGCGTTCTGGTCTCGTGTCCTTTCTCCTGGTAAATCCCTGTCTGCTGAAGGGCAGCAGAGGCTCTCCCTTGCCCTGGGAGCAGAACCGCAGGAGGCTCGAGGCCTCTGCCCCGGGCTTTGGGCTCCTCATCCTGCTCAGGGAGCAGCTGGCCAGTGCCATACAGCCTCTGTTCTGCTTGCAAAAGCATCGGCCAAAAGCATTTAAATGCAATCAACAGCTGTAAATAGAGGTAAGCCAACACCAAAACCACTTCTGAAGTGCAACAAACTTGACATGCTGAGTAAGTTACCTTAGTTCCTTAATAGCCTCTCAAGTTGTCCACAGGCTGTTTTTAAATTTAACAGAGATATTTACGCATTTTTGAAATGCTGTCAGTCTTCTCCTGATAAACAAAACTGTCTAATTTTGTTGCAGAAGAGGGGCAGAAAGGACTAGGAAGGGTTTGTCAGTCCACACTGCTTCAATTACCTTGCATTAGGCTCTCTGCGGAGATCGGAGATCGCCTGCTGCCCCACAGACCTCTTCATTACAACAGTGCAATTGCATTTTCATAATTACTGGAATGTTAAAGCACCAGCCTCCCCCAGGAGCTTCCCACGCCTGCTAGCACCCCTCCTTCCTCAGATAAATCCCCAGGGCCACGTGCCCAAACTGCAGCCCCGTGCACTCTCGTCCCTCGCTGCGAGCTGCATTCCCCAGGAGCTGCTGTGGCCAACACTTGATGCTGCCCTGGCAGCTCAGTTCAGGATCAGATTTTGCCCAGAAATACAGCAATCAAAGCATTTTTGGTCATACAGACTAGTTAGTGACAAGAATTTTCCTAAAAATAAGAATAAAATATATATTTCCTCAGAGGCACAGCAGCAGCAGGAGGGACCAGCACACTCGCTGCTCTCCCACCTGCCCCAGCAGCTCCACATACCCACCCCGGGCACAGGCGCTGGGAGCTGAGGCTGAGGCCAGCACCCTCTTACATGGCTCCTGAAAATGTTTTCATTTGGTTCGTTCATTTAGATGGCCCCATGCTTCACTGAGCATTAATTACCCCTAACTCTGCCTGGCTACTGAACAGCAGATAAGCGGCATTATTTGACTTTTTTAAATTCACAGCTGGGCTTTCTCGCTGGAAGCGGCTGGGGGGCACAACGGGTCTGTGTTTGGCTTTTGCTCCTGTGGGTTTTTGTCTTGCCCCCCCCAGCCGATAGCCGAACCCAAACAACTGCACCAGAGAAGCGATCGGGAGGTTTGTCTTGGCGCAAAGTACGCGGAGCACGTAACGCCAGGGAATCACGGGCACTGGTTTTGCTCCGCTCCATCCTGTCGCCGATACCATGTTGGCCAAACCCTCTGAGAAAAATGTGTAGCAGCTAATTAAGCAGCATTCTTTTTTCACCTTGGGGGAAGAAAATAAAAAAAAGCATGGACAGCAGACAGGCAAGAGATTACACAAGTCTAAAATGCAGCACGGTTATATTTTATTCTGGCGTCACCATCCATCCCTGCCATGGAGCACGGGCCCTTGTGCAAAAATCATTTGCTGCTGCGTGAAGCGGATGGATCCGGACAGCAGCTGCCCAGAAGGACAATGGGTGAAGAACCACCCTTTAAATGGAAACAACCATTTGTATGATTTGGAGAAAAGGCTCGACAGTGCTGCCCACCCTCGTTATTGCTGATCAACGAGTAAAACACAAGCAGGGCTCAGGTCAGGAGGGGTTTTGCTAACGCGAGCCTGCCTGGGCTCCTATTAAGGCTTAGCCAGTGAGGTTCAATGCTACCATCTTCTGTACATACACAACACAGCTAAATGCCAATTAAAAACTCCATACGCACAATTGCTCCACAGATAGCACCATGACGGAAAATCAATTCGACAGTCAGGGCCACAGGGCAACCTGGGTGGGAAAGACACACTTCCGAAGATACAAGTACCTGTAACAGAGTTTATTGCCATGTTGCCACAGCTGCTATAAAATAAAACCTCTTTTTTTTTGTCCCCCATACCTCCATAAGCATATTGTGAATGACACAATAAATCAGCAGCACAAACTGTCGGAAGAAACTGGTGGGCAATCGGGGGCCAAACACAACCCCGTCCCCAGGGAGCGGGGGCTCGCCAGGCGGGGAGGGGTCTCGGCACAGCGCCCTCCCCACGCCAGCAGAATGCCGCGGGGCCGGGGCAGAGGTATTTTAAACATGGACATCAAAGCGATGCTGTGATGGACAGAAGGAGACTCACTCCTCCAGCTGTCCGAGAATGAGCAGGAGAGACCACCGGGAGCAGGGCTGGGGGGCTGCCAACAGCCACCCTCCCAGAGCCTGCAACCCTGGAAAATAAAAAAATATATATCTGTTATTGCCAACAAAGAGTTTTAAGACCCTCTTGCACCACAGGTGATAAGGTGAATGAATTTGTTAGTTGTGGAAACGAGGAGCTGGTTTGTAAGAGAAGGGGAAGGGGCAGACCTGGATACACAGTGTCTGAGGTATGGTCAGAAGAAAAAAGTGCAGCAAAAAGGAGATGCAAAAAAAAAAAAACAACCAACCCACAAAAAATGAAAAAAAAAAAAGCACTTAAGAGGTTGGCTCCGAACATATATCTTGTATGAAAATGATTGTCAAAAGAGTCACTAGTGAAAATAAGGTAAGAAAATATGTTCACCATAGAGGTACCTTTCTGCTTTCAACAACAGAAAATTCACCCAAAGTCCACCAAGTGTTTTCGGTTCACCACAGGAATACTCTTTGGAAAGCCCAGAGTGCGTTGTCCCAGCGCACACCTCCAAGGGTGCCATCCGGTCCGCAGGGCAGAGCAAACCCGAAGCCCAGCTCCACCTGGGGCGGGGGGACGCAGGTCTTCCACAGGGTCCCCCCCAAAAAGCCCCCTGAGCATCCAGTCTCTCCTGCCCCGGCATCCCCACTGAGGTGCAGCTACCCAAAGCGAAATTTCAGCCTGTACTTGACAGGTGCGGGGTTTTTTCGAGGTGGGGATGGGATGACCTTGGGTTTTGGCAGCGGGGGCTTCTTCTCTGGGAGGGTGACGGTGAAGGCGAGCTCGGGGGGCTGGGGCTGCCGGAACCGGGGGAGGAAGTGCGTGGAGACGTGCTGGGGTCTGGCACGGGGGCTGCAGCCCCGCTTGGCTTTGCCCCGCTTGTTGAGCGCCACATACCACTCGCGCCCTGACCGCGGGCTGCGGTGCACGGCCGAGGCGTAGGTGTTGTAGCTGTTCTCCTGGAAGCGCTCCCGGAACTGGCAGTCCGCCGTGAAGCGAGCCTGTGGGGACAGAGCCGGGGCACACGGTTAGCGAAGGGCTGCTCGGACCTGTCCCCTGCTCCAACACACTCGCTGGGGTTTTACGTCTCCCAAAGCGGGTCCAAAGGGGTGAGCAGCAACGCGGGGGCACTCAGGAAATTCACTCTGCAATGGGGGAAACCTCCCAGCACAGGTGCTTTTGGGCTTAGCACCCAATTTTGGACTTTTTTGGAGAAAAAAAAAACAAACCAACAGGCTGCGAGAGCCTTGCCCTGCCCCAGTGCCTCCCCTCCCACCCCAGGTCTCCTCCAGTCTGTCCCACCCAGAAGAGGGGGGGCGAGGGTCCCTGTCCCCACTGAGGACCTGGGGTTGAGCCTCTGCTCCATCTCTATCCCTGCCCTCACACCCCTCACTGGCGCACTGAATCATCACTTCCTCATCTGGAAAGGCAATTTGCATGCAGATTTTCATTGCTTCACTGAACATGGCTTTGATTGTATTGGATTTTTTTTTTTCCTTCTTCATTTTAAATGAACTTGGGGCGTTTTGTCCCTTGATAACCTGAAGAAATGACTTGTAGCCAAAGAGCATCACCTCTGAGAAACAGGGCAGCTGCACTGGCTCCTGGATGGCTGAGGGGAAAGGCTTCCCCCAACACAAAGGGATAAATATCAGATCCACTAAAACACCCCTAGAACATCCGATCCACCAGCACAACCTTGCGCCCACAAAAGCACCCCAGGCAATGTCCCTGGAGGGATGCCGGGACGCAGCCAGCACCGATGCTCAGCCCTCAGGGTGGGAAGGGCTTCAGCACCAGCTCCAGCTCGGGACACAGCCCCCTGCTCCGAGCTGTCCCAGGAAAATAAAGGATTTTTTATGCAGATGGACAAAGAAGCAAGGTGGGGTCTGCCTGGTGAGCAGGCATGAGGGGGCCGGTGTTCTACTGCAGTCACATCTCTGGTAGAAAATGAAACGTGTGTTAATCAAATCCTGACCCCAGGGAAAGCACAAAATGCCACCTATCACCCCCCCAAATGCCAGCTATCACCACCCCACATGCCAGCTATCACCCCCCCACCTCAGAGGACAGGCTGAATACTGCCCACAATAGCTCCTTATTTTTCTCAAGAGGGGGAAAGGAAGAAATAAAAGCATAGAGAAATATAAAAACAGAGCGGTAACACCCCAGCTACGTGTCCCCAGCACTGCAATACCTGGCTGCATCCTCCTGCTTCCAAAATCCTTTGCCACGCTTTGATGCTGGGCACGTTACCCGGTGCCCTGACAGCTGCCCCAGAGATGCCCAGGGCACCGCAGGCTGGCTGTGAAGCAAGGCTTCAAAACTCCTGATCAGTTTTACACCCCTAATTTATCCGGAGAAGCCGAGTCCTGCAATGCAAGTGACAGAGTCCCTGACCAGCGATGCCATTTTTTCACCCGTAACACTTTGAATTAAGTCTCCTTTTGCTCTTCGCTTGAAAGAAGCATCATCCCGATGACTCATTTTTGCTTTCCCTGTCTTTTATAAATCCATGGTGCTGCATCATTCGTGCGCAGGCAGTCACCTTCTCGATGCAAAGCATTCCTCATGTTAAGCCGAATTCATGTTTTCAGTCTGGCCCTGCATCTTTCAGGCAATGGCAGCCCACAAAGGGAGGTGGCAGTAGGGGGGCTGCCCAGGTCCCCGGCTGGTACATCACAGGACAGTTCCTCCGTAAATCAGTTTTGGGAGAACTGCTTCCTCAGAGCTGGAGTCACATCCCCTCCAGAGTGGGATTTGGGGAAGAATGGGGGTCCCCAGCCCAGGACACAGCGGGATGCCGTGATCTGCTCCCGCTGGCAGCATGGGGAAGAAGGAGACCCACAGCCAGCGCATACTGGGGGAAGCCCTCACCCCCAGACTGCGAACCACAGCGGGAAGCATCCCGGCTGTTGCTTCACCATCCCTCAGACACATTTTCATGTCCCAGCTTCTCAGCTCAGCACTCGCCCCATTCCAGCCAGGGAAAACAGACCTTTCTCCCAGCACCGCGCGCTGGCTGGGCGTCAGCTTTGCACTGCAGCAACTCCAGACACAACCATAAAGAGCAATCCTGAAACCAATTCAGCTTCAAAGTTCAATTCAGTGGAGATTTGCCCGCGCAAAGACCACAGCATTCAGTCGACTCAGAACAACTCCCGAGAACGGAAAATTACCCGAGGTCCCTGTGGACAAATCTCACCTTTGAGATTCATGCCAGCCCCTCCCGAGACCGACACCAGACCCACTCCTGCCCGTTTTGTGCTAAAAATGTACAAACACGGGACCGAGGATTTAACGAGGAAGAAGCCATCTGTGCACGCAACTGATAATTGCCAGGATTACTGTCACTTTCTGAAGCCGGTGCCTCTAAAAACGAACCGGTTGGTAATTTAATTAAGTTGCCATTAAAAAAAAAAAGAAAAAAAAAAGTGCAGGAGGGCTGCTGTAAAGCACCGCACTTGGATAAAATGGGGCCTCGAGAGCCAGTTTCGAAGAAGCCTGAATCCCTGCAAGAATGACTTTTATCTGTGGTTCAGCACAAAGTCACCGGCGTGACTCCCATATCAAAGCGCTGCCCTGAGTGACGG
The DNA here is from genome assembly GCF_000699245.1 of Pterocles gutturalis. Lineage (NCBI taxonomy): Eukaryota > Metazoa > Chordata > Aves > Pterocliformes > Pteroclidae > Pterocles > Pterocles gutturalis. The sequence continues at coordinate 3,504 of NW_010114970.1, read as the reverse complement.
GCGCAGGACCGGCTTTGTACTGCGCAGAACTCATTAGGCCATGAAATAACTTTATCCTGCCAAGGCAGGAAAGAACAACAGATGCCAGGTTTGCATTATTGGCATTATTTAGCCCAGCAATCTTTAGACATTTGGGTCAAGTTTCTACAAATTCGCAGCTTTCATCCGAGCAGGGCATCGTGTGTCCTAACCCCCCGCTCTGACCCGCCTAATTGGGGTCCCTCTCCAGCACTGCCCTTTGTGTGGAGACAATTAACCATACACCAACGAGGTTTGATTTAATTTCTGCCTGTGCTGGGGCATCAATCAAGGCTTCAGCTCAAATAAGGGACCCGTTGTATGCAGGGAGGGAGGGGAGGCTCTGGAAGGTCCAAGGATCCCGCTCCGCCTGCTTCGCCCTCCTCTCCTTCCCTTACCTTTCCTCTGCTCCCATCCTGCCCTGTCCTTTTTCTGCCCCATCCCCTTCCCCCTGTGTTTTCCTCTGCACAGCGATTCTCCCTTTCCCCTAGATGCTGTTCCCACTCTGATTTTGTTTCCTAAAATAAGCAACCATGTGCTCACCCTTTAAGCATCATTAGGTTTCAGGAGCAACACTGCAATGAGACTCAAGGGAGAGAGAGGCGAGTTCATAAATCTCACTTGAAGGCAATTTGCGGACTCGGGCAGCATAAGCACATCAGTGGCGTCCACTTCAGAACCATGAGGTTTGCCCTGAAGCGACGGGGCAGGCAACTTGCTCTTCCCTCTTCCAGACAATCAGCCCTGAACAGGCTCCCCGGGAACAAACTTGGGTGACAGCTCATCCAAGTGCTGCATTAAAAACACCCTTCCTCGGGTCTGGCATCTATCCACACTTTTGAAAGCGAATTACTTTAATGTAAACACTGTGGTTATTTTCATTTGTTTAAATGATCTCTACAAGTAGCAGCAAAAAATTAGGAAGCAGCATTTTTAACTTGAAAAAAGAAGTTAAATCAACTTAGGGTATCAATTCAAGGCAAAAAAGTCTGGGAAAAGTACAAACAGACCTGCAGGAAACCCAGACCTGCAGCAAAACAACCTACAGAGACAATACTCACTGGGATTTTTCCCCGCTAGCTGCAATGCTCCTGCCTGGGCCGGACCTCACCTGCCCAAAACCCCATGCACAGCCCCACGCCCTCCCTGGGGGCCGGTTCCCCCCCAGCTGTGTGCACCCAGGGCGAACCCATCCCAAACCCCGCTGCCTCGGTCCCTTCCCTGTGTGTGAATGGGCACAGACAGGCTCCCGGCACCATGTGTGCCGCTCTCCGGGAGACATTTGGCTAAAACCGTCTGCGCGATATGCTGCAGAAGTTGCTAAAAATAAACCAGCAACGCTCAGAGAACAAGTCCTTTTGATGCAAATATCCAACTGCAAACTAAAAAAAAAAAAAGTTGCTTTTCTTGGTTAAGTGCAGTATGATACGGGCTTTGGGGGATTTCGGCTCCACCTGTCCCCTATCTGTCAGCGCAGTGCCGATGCCACCCAGCACAGAGCTCTCCTGGCACACAATGATGCTCGGCACGCCAGGGCCCTGCCCGGGAGCATCGCTGCTGCGTGCACGTGGAGGTGTCACAAGGCCTTTAATAAACAATACATACTGATAAGGAGGGGGTTTACTTACACTTGCATGGAGTTTTCCTTTTTTTGACATCGCTAAAAATTTGTTGCTGAAAACTCCTCGTATTCCTACAATCCCCTGAGACACAGCAAATATTTCCAATACACCTAGGATGACAGAAATCCCAAAATAAATCACAGTTCTTTTCACATCGGCGTGACAAAGAAAAAAAAAATCTCATACGTTTGCATTTCCTCTCCACAAGACCCTGCTCTTCGGCTGCCTTGCTCCACGCAGCGCTCGTGCTCAGCCCCGCACAGGGACTGGCATGTACTCCTCGATGGCTACGGGACGGGTTTTGGTTGGGTTTTTTTTTTTTGGTTTGGTTTTGTCCTTTTTTTTTTTTTTTTTTTTTTTTTTAAAGCTGCGTTTTGGAGGACAATTTCTGAGTCTGCTGCAGCAGAGCAAGTTTCCACCTGGGGAAATCCCTCTCGAGGGTGGGAGAAGCAGCCGAGGGAGCAGACAGATCCCTGTGCCTAGAGCCAGCCTGCTGCGAGCAGCTTTCCCCGTCCTCCCCGTACACGCCGGGCTCTGGAAATAACGGTGTCACACACACGACTTTGGGCTAAAGGTACCAACAATGTTTTCTTAGGCTCATCCTTGCAGCAGGGCTCGGGGAGTGGGGTGCTACGCAGCCCAGCTGGGAGAAAACAAGCCCTTTTCCCCTCCAATGGGTATTTTCTGAGCAGAATTGAGCTCCGGCTCCCAGCGGGGCATGCGCAACCTGGAACTCATCTTACAGAAGAGCTTCGACCTCTGAGCAGCGTTCAGCGATAGCACCAACATGTTTCCCTTCCCTGCACAGCACAGTGTCCCCCTTGGTGGGGGCAGCGGGGGACACCCACCCACCCAGCGCCCCTGCCCGCTGGGGACAGCTGCGGTCAGCACCACGCCCAACCCCTCGTGCACCCTTCAGCCCCCCTGATTTTTGGAGAGCTCGTGCATCCAGCGGCTGCACTACCTGCTCCGTTTGCCGCCTGGGAAAAAAGCACTGCTGCCTCCAGCCACAGCCCTGGGGGGTTTCGGTGGCCCCAGAAGAGGGAGCCCCCAGGGAGCATCTCGCCTGGCCCCAGCCAAGGGCCACGTGGATTAACATGCCAAGAGCAAACGCGAAGCTGCTGTTAAATCCCCAGACCGGGGATCGGATCTCCGCTTCCCATGTTTATTTTAAGGAGGAAGTGCAGCTCCCGGAGGCACGCTGCTCCTGGCACCGAGGGCCTGGGGGGCACCTTGGGGGGCTCCTTGGCCAGCCCCCCTGCCGCAGGCATGGGGCTGTACGACCCCACCGCAAAAAGCTGTGTACCCTCCCCAGCACACTCCCTGTCCTCGAGGGCACCCCAAAACCTGCCAGCCTCAGGGAGGAGGTGTCCCAGCCAGCATGGCCACTGCCCTCCAGTTATGGGGGTGCCCCGGGTCAAGCCCAGTTTCCCAGGGACCAAAGCTGGGGTTTCCCTACCAAAAGTCAACTTTTTCCCCATGGTGGGGGCGATCCTTGGGGCACCACCCCTGCACGGCCTCCCCCTCCGCCACCAGCGTGTGCCCCCGGCCGGGGCTGGCTCTGCTTTGAAGCACGGAGCTGGTGACGCTGTCACCCCGCACAACTTCCCAGGGAGAAAATCTCAGATTAGAGAGGAATGAATTTAACATAATCTGAGTCCCTGCAAGACAGCTGCGGCATCAAGGGCTGCGCACGTCTCACAGGGGAGACAGAGGGACGTGGGGTGCAGCCCTTCCCCTTGCACCTCTTCCATTTTGGGGGGGCATGGTGCAGGCAACCCCCAAACTCACCACTCCCAAAACAGAACCAGCGTGGATGCCCCATTTTGTCATCCGTCCTATTTGCAGCCCCTAACCCCCCCCC
>NW_010114969.1:34750-53757 GCF_000699245.1 Pterocles gutturalis | reverse complement strand
GGGCACAGAGGTGCCTTCTGTGAGAAGCTGCTAGAGTCTTCCCTTATGTCCAATAAAGCCAACACCAGCCAGTTTGAAGATGGATCTGCTGCTGGCCCAGGCTGAGCCCATCAGCGATGGTGGTAGCACCTCTGTGGTGGTAACGCCACATTTAAGGAGAGGAAAAGAAACACAAACCATGAACCAGAACAGCAGCTGGAGAGAGGAGTGAGAGTATGTGGGAGAAAAAAACTCTGCAGACATCAAGGTCGGTGAAGAAGGAGGGGAGGAGGTGCTCCAGGTGCTGGAACAGTGATTCCACTGCAGCCAGTGGTGCAGCCCATCATGAGGCAGCTGTGCCCCTGAAGCCCATGGAATACCTCATGCCAGAGCAAGTGGATGCCTCCAAAGGAGGCTGTGACCCCGTGGAAAGAACCCATGCTGGAGCAGTTTGTGAACCACTGCAACCTGTGGAAAGGACTTATGTCAGAGAAGTTCTTGGAGGACTGTCTCCCATCAGAGGGAACCCGTGCTGAATCAGGGGAAGAGTGTGAGGAGAAGGAGCGGCAGAGACAATGTGTGATGAGCTTGACCGCAACCCCCCTTCCCCATCCCTGTGCCACTCACAGGGAGGAGGTAGAGAAATCAGGAATTAAGTTGAGCCTGGGAAGAAGGGAGGGGTTAGGAGAAGGTATTTTAATGTTTTGGTTTATATCTCATTATCTTACTCTGATTTGATTAGCAACAAACTAAATTAATTTCCCTTGGTCAAGTCTGTTTTCCCTGTGATGGTAATTGTTGAGTGATCTCTCCCTATCCTTTTCTCAGCCCACGAGCCTTTCCTTATATTTTCTCTCCCCTATCCTGAGGAGGAAGGGACAGTGAGTGATAGATCAGCTTGATGGCTGCCTGGCATCCAGTCAATGTCAACTCATCAGAAATTTTTATAATCATATTCATATTTTGTAAATAAAGATGTTTTCTTTTTTTGCTGAGAGAGATAAAGTGGTTTGGGTGTCTAGTGATCAGACAGAAATGTTGGTAATATAGACTCAGTTTGAGTTAACAGCAACAATAAATTTTTTGCTATTTAATGCATGAGCAGTGAATCTCTATCTGGAGAAAAGGCTTTTTAACAGCTTGATATCTTCATCACAAAAGCAGGTAAGAAAGAAGTGAATAGAATTTCTATAACTAACCAGGGGAGGTTCCTTCGTAGTAAAAGTAGGCTTACAGTCAAATACTGCTGAGGAAAACCTGAAACATAATGCAATTTGCTGTATCTGCAGTTAGCGTGATATTCCACATCAGCACCTTAGCCCTTGAGCTGTGGAAATAATCTGGGTGATTTGGTATTCTTCTGAAAGAGCCATGCAGGTGTAGTTCTTGGGACATAGCTGTCTTGAAGATTATTAATCCATTACAGTGATGGATAATGTGAGCACTTACTCCTAAAGGGAGACCCTTTTCGTTTCAAAGCACACAGATGTGTTTCCAGTGTTGGAACGAAGGGAGGAATTGTGATTTTGTTCAATGCATCTGAGCCTACTCAGGGAAGAAAAGAACCCAAAGACCATAGAGGACAGAGAGAAGATGAGAGTGAAAAGTACCAAGAATATGGGAGCTTGTAGCTCATGCAGAGTGGAATCTAGTGAGAGAACAGCAGACAGCTTCATATACCATGTGATAAGGAAAAAGTTTGTCCTCTGTAAACCATTTTATTTCTGTTGCCTGAACTAGACATTTATAATTTTATCTGTTCAAAAACTTAAGGATATTTTTAATAAAACCAATATTTTCAAATTGTTATTTTAGAAAGGTTTTCAGATATTTTGGGGGAGCTTACTGTAAGGAGAAAGCATAAACACATAGCCTCAGAACTATAGCTGACATTGGCTCTGTTATGACAATTTATAACATGGTAAACTTCTCCTATATTTCATTTAGTAGAACCCAAAAGACTTATTACAATGCATTCCAGCTTCTGGTTTTTCATTCCTGTCAGTTCCTAAGTATAGCTCATTTCCTTTTCAGGAATTTATGGATTTACAACACGAACACTACATCCTAGTTACAAAAAATATAGACTTTTATTCTTTATGATGTAGCCTCCACCCTGAAGTAGGTACAGTGATCTGTGGTATCTTTTTTTGAAGCTCAGCCCACAGGAATAAGTATGAAGAAGAAATGCCGTATGACAAAAAAAAAAAAAAAATAGTTCTCACTCTAAATTAAGAAAAATAGATTACTTTCTGTAGGACTTAGTCTTGGAAAGACTTCGTCTGCAACAGTAATTTCTGTTTAGTGAGTTTATGTAAGGAGTAAAACTGCAAGTTGACATGTACACTTGAAGCACCTTTTTTTTTTTAAATTTTACACTTTTGCAGTCTCCCGTTTATTTCAACAGTAATGCTAAAGCAGAATTAATTCCTCTGTATTAGACTCTCAGGTAAAAGTGAGAAGACAGGGTGAATGACACTGGGGCTTTGTTCAGAGTGAAGATAAAATCTTTACGAAACCTAGAAGAGGTTAAAAAAAAAAAAAAAAAGAAAAACCCAAAACAATTCCAAGATTCTGTCTGCAGAACTGGCTATGAAATATAGTTTTCAATAATAGCTGTGTCATTGCCTTGTGTTTGGTTCCTCATTTGTGTACTGCTTCATATAAGAAGCTGTTGTAGGGAGCTCGCAGTTTTTCTTGAAGTAGCAGAATAAAATTCTGGGAAAAGTTTGTAGATTAACTCCTTTGTCACATAACGCTGTTCTTCAGCTGTGAGAAGAGCAGCTCTGCGTTATTTTTTGCCAGTGATAGCCAGCTCTGTGTGTGGCTCATGCTGACAAAAGAAATGGCGGTAGGGACAGAACAGGTGAGAAAAAAACCTGTCTTTCTCCAAGTCCAACATGCTTTCCCCTGTTCTCAGTGTCTTCCTCTCCTCTCCTGTTAGTCTATGAAGGAAAGAAGGAGTTACACCTTTCATTGACCTTTGCAAATGTCCAAAGGGGAAGAAAAACTTTTGACAATTCTCAAAAATTATTAAGATAAACACCTTAGCTCTGATGCTAAGAAACTGTTCTCAATTAGGAGTAGGTGGGAGAGCACCTATCCCTTAACTGTTTCATTCTGTCTCTCTTGTGTGTAGTTTGCTTTGCTGAAGAGCTTTATTGGTTTATTTTATCCTCTAACAGCCTAATGCAATGTGGAATTTGAGTAGTAACTAAGTCACAGGAAAGGAAACTGAGGTGCAGAGAAAAGAGACTGTGAAAGACTAAGTTCTAGGACAATTTGGGGAACAGAAGTCTCATGCCAGAGTTTGAAACACTTGTTTTTTCCCACTATAGTATCTGATATATATATTACTTTGTATACTTCAGAAAATGTTGTGAAGAGAAAAGCACAAGTGTACACTGTCAAGTCAATCTGCTTACCATTAGTATTTCTATGCATTTTATCTGACTCAATTTCGTGCTTTTTCTCTGCTTCTTGCAGTTACTGCCACCACGTTGAGTGATTTAGATTAAGGGTACTACTTATTTCTGGAGTAAATTCCAAGTACACATAATATGCAGTTCTGGGAAAGCTTAATATTCTTCAGTACAAATAAATAATCTGATTTTCAGAACATGGAAGTGGATATATTGTCTTTCCACACATTATCTCTAAGAATGAATGATGTATTTTTGTTGAAGTAATAGAGCAAATAAAACTCCTTGCACGCACTTAAGGAGAGACTCCTGCTATGAGTAAACAGTGTGGAACTGAAGCAATGTAAATACTACAAATTACTTGAATCACAGCAATCTGTTCAGTACTTTCATGTGCAGCTGCCCTTCTAGACACTTCCATAGTAATGGCTGTAGAGGTTGCAGTGATGAGATCCTTGGCCTTAAGGTTTGGCAAAGATTGTTTCATAGAAACTGGTTCAAAAAGAAGGAAAGGAGCTTTCAAGAAGCCAAGTGAACTGCTCCACAGACAATGAATTTTCACAATGACCTGTTAATGCAGACTCTTGTTACCATTTCTGTCAGTTTATGTAGGGATCAGGGTAGATGTGTTGTTCCTGCTGGTGGATATTTGATTTTGATGGGTCTTTCAGTTAAAATACAAAGGCCATGAAATTGAACCTAATTTTTCAGCTATCATCAATGAGCTTTTTATAAGATCTGGATTGAATTCTGCTTACTTAGCGTTTGTCATAGTGCCTAGCTCTCTAGATTTATTGATGACATAATCTGGCTAATAAGAGAGATTGATAATCAATTTGCTAAAATGGTTGCTAGTCACCTTAACTGTGGCCTTGATTTTGATGGCTATGAAAAAAGATTGATCAACAGTGAGGTGATACGTTGAGAAAACATCATTTAAATATATTACTGTGAAATGCTGTATGCTTATTTATGTAAACTGTTTTTTTGCAAGGAACGGATTCTTGAGGCTGCCCAGAAGTCAAGGGAAATGGAGTAAACTATAAACCAAAATTTTTTTAGGAGACTAATAGTGGCTGAAGTTATGAAGATGTTCCTTTGTTAGCATATTCTTTACAACATCAGGTGTATCTTACCATTGGTACATCATTTAAAAAAAAATACAAATAAAAGCAATAAAAATTGAAGAAATATTTTGCTTCATTCAAGAGCTTTTAGAGTTACTTTTACTTTACTTGACATAGGCTGTTCTTGTTAAGGTTATCACTTGTTGAAATTCAGAATAAAACAACCTTCGGGTAGCTCCATAGAGCTGTTCCGCTTGTTTGTATTCCAGACTGCACCAAACCGTTACCCAGCCACCAAATTCTAGTTGTAAGGCTGCATGCTTTGTAATCCTGATAGTAACCCACTAATGCATTTTAAGTTCAGTGGTAAAAATCCCATCTGCACCCCATGGAGAGAGCACAGTGCGACAATGGCAGGTGGAGAAGCACTAATAACACTCTCTCCATCTGCTCTCAAGCATCACAGCAGCCATCTGCCCAACAAAGGCCTGTCTCCTCACCCATGAGGGAGCCCACAGGTATCACGGCAGGAGAGGGCACTCCAGCAAGCCAGCCAGGGGAATGAGCTACTGTCCCAGCCTCCCTGGGCTGTCCTAGGATTACCTGTGGCAACCTTGCCTCGGTTAGGCTACTGGATTTGACCTCCCCCTGCTGATATGTTCTGATGTCATTCAAGACTGTGGTTCAGACAAAACTGAAGAGTAAGCAAACTTTGCGAAAATAACATATTTCTGCATTTGAAGGATACAAGTGAAACAAGCTGTTGTGTATCCCTAATGCAATGGTAGAAAATAACTCATTGAAGCTCTTTACTCAAAAAAGTCTTCAGTTTATGCCTCTGGGACAGTTTAAATGTCAGGTTTTATAGTTAAGAACTATGTCAGAAGTATTCATAATGTTAAAGAGTTTCATAATCGTATGCCATTGTGGTTTACCTCCCAAAGTCTGTTATATGCGATTTTAATAATATCTAATGTTAACAACAAGCAGTTACTTCTCCCACTGTTTCATCAATACCAGTAACTCTGCTACAGCCAGATAGGAAATATTTTGTTATTTGCAATATATGTTACAAAGCCCTCAGATTGCTATTACTTGTGTGACACCCAGTGACATTGAACAAGGTCCTGGGTAGTTGAGTCTCTGAAGAGTAAATCCTTCTCCAGTATTTAACACTTTATTTTTTCATGCGTTTTTTTATAAGCTGTTTGTGATTACATTACATTGTGGTTTAATCCCAGTGAGCCCCTCACACCCACTTGTTCACTCCCCCCACAGTGGAATGAGGGAGAGTATCAGAAGTATCAGAAAAGTATCAGAAAGGCAAAAGTGTGAAAACTTGCATTTGAGGTAAAGACAGTTTAATAAAAACAAAAGTTGTATGTGTAAGCAAAGCAAAGTGAGGAATTAATTTACTATTTCCCATCATCAGGCAGGTGTTCAGACATTTCCAGGAAAGCAAGGCTCCATCATGCATGACAGTTACTTGGGAAGAGAAATGCACTCCTTTCTTCCTTCTTCCCCAGCTTTTATTTGCTGAGCATGCCATCCTATGGTATGGAATATACTTTTGGTCAGTTGGGGTCAGCTGTCCCAGCTGTGTCCCCTCCCGAGTTCTTACGCACGCCCAGCCTACTGGCTGGTGAGGTGGGGTGAGAAGCAGAAAGTCCTTGACTCTGTGTAAGCATTGCTCAGCAATAGCTAAAACATCCCTGTGTTATCAACATTATTTCCATCACAAATCCAAAGCATAGCCTCATACTAGCTACTATGAAGAAAATTAACTCTATTCCAGACAAAACTAACACATCACTCTAGGTCTTTTTTGCAAGTTATCATATGACGTATCACAAACCTTATTTACAAATGCTTCCTTAAAGGTTTACCCTGAGACCAGGATTTTATTGTAAGAGATCCATATACATTTAGATTTTAGTTTAAATTTATTGTCGGACAAATTAACATTGTGTTAATCTTGGGGCAATGTCTGTTTGTTGGCTTAAAAATGTTCCAGTAATGGTTTGTATTTATTTCTATTGAATTTTTGAAAGCTCTGGTCAAATAATTGTTAGAAAGAAATTATGAAATATTTTTTCTCTGGGAAGAAGTATGGGGAGGAAGCCATATCACATCCAGGTTTCTGACAATGCTGCCCTACTTCCTTCATCTGAAATCTGTCACAACAGCCTACTCATGCAAATACGTATTTAGAGCATCATGTATGCACAAACTTGTTTACAGACTGATCATGTTGTCTAACTAAACAGACATTAAATAAATGAGCAGCTTGTTATGTAGCTGAAGGTGCTTACAAAATTATAGGTTTTCCCCAATTATTGTAAAAGTGTCTGTAGTTTCAAATGACTAGAAAAGGCAAATTAAACCAACAATATATCTTCTTGGCTACTTCTAACAAGAAGCCGTTGTTAGTGCAGGAATACAAGCAGAATCCTTTGAAAACTATGCTTATTTTGGACATGTTTGACAGTAAAAGCTTTAAAAAGTGAATTCTACTATCTAAAAAGCAAGAAAGCAAACAAAAATGTAATTTTTTTCTGCCAGTATTTAGGTGAAGTGATCTCCACTGAAGTAGAACTTGATGTGAAAAATCTAGGAGGAAAGCAGCACGGTATTTTATCTGCATCTAGATTTATCAAGTCAGGTGAAGTGAAACACAACCCATTGAATAACTTTGTGGCTGTTTGCCAGGACAAGGGAAAGAACAAAAGGAAAAGATGAGGATTTTTTAAAAAATGTATTTTATGGGGAATTACAAAAATTCTGAAATCAATGAATACAGCTATAGTCAGTCCTAACTGAAAAGGTTTCCAATTTTAATTTAATTTATATATAAATGCAATTATTAGCATGTACTTACCTCCCCCCTGAAAATATTTACTGAAGGAAATACGAATATAGAGGTAGGAAAGCCTGAAGGTCTATCAAGTTACATTTTGAACGGGGTAGATGCAATAAAAGATTAAAGTCTGGGTACTGTGTATACCCGTTGAGTACAGATTGTGTGTGAAAATATCTGAATGTTTATTTGTCCTACAGTGCCTTAAATTGTCTTTTGTCAAATTCCAAACTGTGTATGGTAGTTTCCTTCAGAAAGAATGCTTTAGTTGGTACACAGGCAGCTTGCTTGTGTAATACCATTTTTTCCAATTGCATAAATTTTGTGGAGTTTTTGCCTTCTCTCTCTTTAGTTTGCCCTTTACCCTCTGACAGAGGTCTGAGTCAACCATGGCTTTGGCTGATTAATAATGGTCGACCTAAACCTTTTTCACCACTGGGGCTTGCCCACAGGTTTAAGTGCTTTTGAACTAAATAACAAACTAAATAAATCACTCCTTTCTTGGAATCAAAATAAATAATTTAACCTTTTTGAATAGAAAATGCTCAAAGTGAAGAAATAAAACATAACAGAAATAGACATTTGTTGTCTTTCTCCACCTTCACACAGTGTCCTTGAAACCAGTTCCTTCATCCAGCCTTCATTTAAGTAAAATTAACGATTGTTTTTCTGAGGGTCAACAAATTCTGTACTCTACTGTGGTCCTTGTATAGAGTTTTTCTTTCCCCTGCTTTGAGGGAGGGCTGTCTGTGGCACGCTACTCTCAGTCTCAATCAGCATGAGCTACAGGCTCTGAACCTGTGTTCTCTCACTTGCTTGGAGTACACTGTGTCTTTTTGTGATCTTTGTTCTCAGAGCCAGTTCAGTTTCTCACTATCCTTGTCTAAAATCTACTCCCTCCATGGCCCTTGGTTTCTCTAGTACTTGTTAAAACATACAGCACAGTGATGAACTTTTTTTTTTTTTTTTTAAATAAACTTTTATTAAGAAAGTGACCTTTCATTTTAAGATATTTCATTTTACTCCACGTTTATTGCTTCAACCTCCTTTTTTCATTTTTGTTGGTGTTGCATCTCAGCCTTGTAAGTTCAGAACATTTCACTAATTTACACTATGGGTATTAGTGTGAGTGCTTAAAAGACGCATGTCAACTAATTTTCGAGGAACTTGCTCAGCAACCTCCCTCTAATTTGGTACTTCTGCTTTTACCATTGCTGATTCTTAGTTTCCTTTAGCCAGTGTCCTGCTTTGCTAACCTCCAGGTTCACCCATTGTTTCCCATGCAGGTTTGTGTCATTCACATTATTTATAATACTTCACTAATGTCCTGAATGCAGACTAAATTCTGTGCACAAGTTGAACATTGTCTTACCAAAGATAACACCTCTGTTTCATTTGCTTTAGGTAATCTCATGGTTTTTTCTTATTACATTTTTTCTTCCCCCTGGGAATTCTGTTTTTCCCATGGCACTGAAGTGTGGGAAAAGAGAGGAAAAGAACCACAAAAGGTACTTTGAATAAGAAATATCACAAAAGAGCATTTTGTTTTAGAAAAAACACTTAACTTTGAAATGTTTGAAATGAAAATAATAAAGGGTATCACCAGAAGATCTAAGCAAATTATTATTCTATTAAAATAAAGTGAAAAAAATTACAAATTTAGTGTGTCATTCTTTTTTCTCTGGATCATCCAGATTCCAATGTAGATTTGGATCTTAATATTATGTGAAAGATACTGGGGTTTTTTGTGGGTTCAGTTATATTTCCAACACTGCACCTTTAATTATGACAAAGCACAAGTTGTACATTTGTGTAAATAACAAGTGACAGAATGCAATTTTGTAGATAGACATATATACTTGCTTTATATAAAAGCATTCCTGAGATCCAATTAAATTATGTTAAATTATTCATTGTAATTATGTTTCATTTCAGGACCTACAATTATAGGAGGTAATACTGATTAGGTTTCATTTATATAGTTTACAAAAGAACTCAGCAGTTGTAATATAACCATGTAACCTCTCTACATGAAATTTCAGTGTGCTAAAAAAACCCGCTATTCCTCAGAGGTAGAAAACTGCTCAGCAGTGGACATAGCTACTGACTGCTTATAATTGCAAACTGAATGTGGAGTCCTATGCTGTGACAAGTATAGCTTCGAATTCTCTCTGTACAGTTCGAATAACTCTAAAATTGACAGGTTTTATTTCTTTTATGGTACAAAGAAGGTACTAATTTCTGTATTCAAAACCATTCTCTGCCTAAAAGCATGAAGTTTATCCTTGATGAAAACTTCCTTCCTTAATTTTTCAAAAAGATAATGTCATAAAATTAGTTATTAACACAATCTGGAGCTATCTGCAGAGCAAAATCAGTTTTTACCTAAGGAATATCAGTGAGACCACAGCATGAATCATCTTGTATGCGGAAAGAAGCTGAGGACTTTGGGCAGATCAGTGTGTTGCAAACAGCAGCCTGTTGTCACCATATTCTACTGCATTTAAAATGTGAATAAGATAATAATTAGCTGTACCACCTCTCTGCATTGCATTTGAAAGCAACAATAGTACAGCTGTGGATCTTGAGCATTTTACTACAGTAGCTTTAATGTATTCAAAGATAGCCAGAAATGCTACGCTGCTGGTGATAATAATAATGTAACTACTTTCCTGTGAGTTATTTTCTCAATAAAATTTAAGACATGGATTTCATTATTCTATTGCAGTTAAACGGCTGAAATTAATTATTAATTGTCTTGAAATGTGTGCAAAAATTGAGGGAAGGAAAAAAGAGGTAAAATATGGCCTTTGGGAAAATTTTCTGAATGGCACATGGTATTTCTACATGTGTTATGAATAATAGGGTGTAGAAAGGGATAGAAATGCATAAAGGTGTAGCCATGGCCTCAGAATTCCTGTATCTTCTGTACTGATCCTCAGGATAGAGCTATGGTCATCAAGTGCAGCTGCGGGACAAACCACTACCTTAGTGTAACTCTGTGTTGCCTGGTATCTTGCCCCATAGTCTTATATCAGAGTCAAAAAAAAAAAAAAATTTTACAGTTTCTGTATTATGACAGTTGTGATTTATTGATACATTGATGTTCAGCTGCATGACTCAAAGCATGGCTCCACTCAAATTTCTCCAATAGTTTTCATGGGTCAACTTTTTATTGGCAGCCCTTGTGCTCTGCAGCTGACATAATCCCAGTACAAAATCAGAATTGTGTGTTTAACCTTAGAAGCACCAATAAGACCAGTGAATAGATGTTAAACATTATGCAATAGGTGTTGTTCCTGTGCCTACCCAGCAGTCATGACTCCTGATAAAATCAGCAGTGTTCAGGATTACCAGACTTAGCCTGGGTGTTCCTGTAGTTTAGGACATCCACCAGAACAGCTGAAGTTTTAAATGAGGCACCTTCAATCCATACAAAAAAACCCAAGCATGATAAAATAAAAGACAGGACCAGAGAGACTGGAGATACAGGAAATCTTTTCTTCTGCTAGAACAGCTGGGAAACAGGGCGAAGGCCCAGGGAGAAGTTGTCATCCCCCTCCTTGGAGGCTTTCCAGCCTCCACAGGATGAAACCTTACACAACTTGGTCTGACCCCGTGGCCAAGCCTGCTCTGGGAAAGGGGTTGGACAAGATCCCAACTGGCCTGATATGTCCCTTGGTCCTTGAGCTCAGTGTTGCAGGGTTCTCTGTGTTCAGATGTGCCCAAGCACTGCTAACATTAACTAAAACGCCAGTGGAGGTAGAAAGAGTCCTTCATAAAGAGTCAACCTAGCTGTGAGGATAACTGGTTCAGACCTTGCTCTTTGACTACTAACTTCTATAAACTGCCTTTTGCAGGGATGTCATATTATGTCATATTGTTTTTGAAGATATCAGTTATAGACCATAAAAGGCTGTTTTCCAGCTGTTTTAGTTGTTTCTCCCCAGCTTTCATGCTGGTAAGGAACTGTTAACTGCTACTGTGTTTTCCCATACAAATTTCTGAAAACGTGCCTATTGTAACAGTTCCCACTAACTTCTATTTCCTTTCTTAATAGTTTTTCTCAAATTTTTGAGTTCCTGGCCCGTTTCATGTTTCATCCACAGTTCCTATTTGATACATTTGTCGTATGTGTTCTTATTTTGCAGCTTGAAATAGGCTGAAACAATATCTACAGGTTTCATCACTTTTGCTTTGTGGATTCCCTCATGTCTTTGATTTGCTGTTTTCTCCCTTTCACATGCTGTTGTGTACTCTCAGTGGCAGCCAGTGAAAGCAGAGATGATCAGCTCCTTATAGAAACCACTGACCTAGAAGAACTCATTGAATCAATGCACTGTTTGGAGACACTGGCTGTAGCATATAAGAGGATTTGCCTACTGGTCTTACCCTATATGTTAAGTTCTAGTGAAGTAATTTTGTAATTTGAGACTACCGGAGTTCATGTAGATCTAAAGTCAGATCTCTGCATGAAGTAAATATATGTTACACACATCTGTTACAGGCACTGTGTGGATGCATGGACATACATTTATTTGTCAGATGTGTATGTGTTTTTTGGTGTTTTTTTTTTTTTTGTGACAGGGATCGAAGATATCTTCTAATCAGACTGAAGCTGATCTTTATTTTTGACATCAATTCTTAAACAGGAAAATTTAAGATGTTTGATGTGGTTACAAATGGCAGTGTTCTTTAGTATCCTTCATGTTCCTTTGAAATGTTTTCTTGCTATTTTTTTTTTTTTTTGCTGTTGCTCTACACATATGATCTGCAATAGAGTCACAAAACAAAATTCTCTAGAAAAAGCTACTGATTGAACTAATGGTTTTCCTAACATATTCCACTTCCAGACTGTTACAATTAAATTATAAAGAACTTTTAGTGTTACTGAAAAACTGCTCAAGTGGCACTGCTGCTCTTGTGTGATTCCAGAATACTGCTTGCTAGTCTCAATCTGCTTTTGGCACATGGTAATGAAATACCTCCTTTACGTTCAAGTTCTTGAATATATTAAGGATAGAGATAGCAAGCTGGGATTTTGTAACTGTTGTTTTAATAGATATATCATATTGTAGCATACAATGCTTCAGTAACTTTAAGGCAAGACAGTGAAAAGAAACTGTTTAAGATTTAGTAATTTTAGATTTTAACTAAAAACAGGTGAAAAATGTAATGAGAAATGTCACTCTTTATTTAATAGTCAATGTGGTATCCTTTTATTTTTAATTTGTTAGATAACTACTTCACATACTGCCTAGACCTCAAACTACGGGTAGTATATTTAATTCTTACTTCCAGATATGAAACCTGATTAATAAAAAACAATTGCTATCTTGTAGAAAGACAACAGTAAATCTGAAATACATTCAGAAAGCTTTGTAGATTTCAGACAGAATTCAAATAAATCTAAATCAAGATCTTCAGCTTCTATCGACACGTGAAGGGCAAAAAATGGCTTCATTTTCCCCCACAGAGGGTGTCTCAAGAATGGAGTCTGAATGCTCCTACAGGCTTAATAGCTTCATGTTCTCCTTTTCTCTCCTTTTCTTACCCCTGTTTTGTACAATCATGTGATTATAGCTCTCAAATAATTTCACTTTTATTCTCCCAAAGGGGGTAAATAAGTATAAAAAGTCAACTTTTTTTGCAGGGATAATACTGTCTGAGGGATTATACTGATTTATTAAATCATACCTGAAAACATTGTTTTGTTGGCCATCAGGTGTGTGTTTGACTGTAAGAGTACATAGCATCTCTGCTACTGAAAGTAATGTGACAAAATCACTATCTTCTGATTAAAAACAAAACAACAAAAAAATATGAACTACTGTTTAGCAGCTTCCCTGCAATGAAAATAAATGTAGCTGGAGTGCTCATGGGCTGTAATTCTGCCCACCTAGAGATGCTTTCTGTGCATGTTTGAAGTTTAATACAATCAACTTCCGGCTCACCCTCCATCAGTCCCACAGAATGGCTATGTGGTTCAATGAGATCAAGACAGGGAAGAGACAGCCACTACAGGAGCTACCCTATCTACTCAAAGAAGTTGCTAAAGGAATATTTTCAATACAGAGGATGCAGAGACCTTTCGAGCCTACCAAGAGTTTGTACTCCTGCCTAGAAAAATTTGAACCTTAATGATGCAGGGAAACATGGAGCCCAAACACTAAAAGCCAGTTTATAAACACATCTGCATCTATGATTGAATGTGACAGAGACACAGTGGC
Source organism: Pterocles gutturalis (assembly GCF_000699245.1). Lineage (NCBI taxonomy): Eukaryota > Metazoa > Chordata > Aves > Pterocliformes > Pteroclidae > Pterocles > Pterocles gutturalis. The sequence goes on along the minus strand of NW_010114969.1, from coordinate 40,202 downwards.
TAGGTTTTTAACAAGCCTGTCCAACCTTGGCAGATTTATCTTGCTAGGATGATCAGAGAGGAGAGTTTCACCAGGTAGGCTGAGGCAGTACATGCCATAAAACACCCGGGAACCCGGGGCAAAAGACTGTGGAACAAATTAGCAAGAATGGCTACATATGTCTTTCCTCCCTGTTGCTGGTCTCCATATGCTGTCATGAAATCAAGTGATGAACAACTCCCAGACAAGCCTGACTGCTCCACTGATTATTAAGTCCTGGTAATTAGAAACATTCAATTATTCTAGAGGATGAAGCCTATGCCATGTACTGCATAAGACCTTAGTTTAATCACTTGTGCAATAAATTCAAGATTGAGATCTGTTTCTGTTCCCAGATCAGCAAACATATCTTGTCTGACTGTGAGTGTGTTGCTCTTCTTCTCTCTCCCTTTCTCTTTCTTCCATCTTTGAAAAGTACATTTGAGCTGTGAGTTCTTTCTGACATACAGGACATTCCAGGACATCAGGAACTAGATCTACATTTTGAACCCTCTACCCCAACCTCAACCTGAACAAATATCACCCCCACCTTGAGAAGCATTTTACTTTTTAAAGATGCTGAGAAAGAAAGTATGTGCTGGGCTTCACACTACAAGGTGCCACATGTGAGAGGAGTATGGGAATGTACCTCTTTCAAGTCTGTCGTAAACCTTTTGTCTGCTGGTGTTAAGTGGGAGCAGAGGCTTTCAGTACTTTGCAGAACAAAACTGACAAAACTGATTTTCAAAAGAAGGACAGGGAGAGAAGAAAAGAAAAAAGTAACTCTAATTTGGCACAAAAAGCTTCCTTTCACTTGAACTGAAATTTACTCAGTTGTTACTGCTACATAGAAAACATATTGAAATCTTGTTCCATTTCCTTTCTAAACCTCAATAATATTTTTCCCGAAGCTTGTGCCAGCACTCACATATATAATCGTGCCTTTTTCTGGTTTTGACTTAAATTTATAACTTGCTTCTGAAAAATGCAGTTCATGATACATTCCTTACACTGACAGAGACCCTCAAAATAACCATTCATCTACTTCTATTGCAATGACCATGCAATGAATGCCGCAAAAATTTTATGAAACAAAAATGTGATACCACATAGCAATCAATTCTGCGCTTTTAAGGTTGCTGAAGATTTTTTCTTTCTCCTGTAAATGATGTCTTCAATACACACAGATGTCCATCAGCCCCCCTATTTTGCCATTTATTGCAGTCACATTTTATATAAGAAAAAATGCATAACTGGCCAAATAACTGATCCTGTTCTGTGTTACTCTAATCTTTCTGAAAGGAGAATGGAATGTTTATTCTACCAAAAAGCTTTGTGCTGGACACAGACTTATCAACTAATACTCTGCATCCATCCTGCTGTCGTTTTATATTGGAAAAATACTAAAAGTAGCTATTACAGAAGTTTGAGCAGGTAAAGTACTGCCAGGAGTGTTGGGCTTGTATTGTTTTTCCTTTGACAACTAGTGCAAGGTTCGTATTGCTGTAGTTCTCAATTCAGTTTGTCTGACCTAAACTGTGGAGATAAAATAGCATAATTCAGTTAAGCTACAGAGTTTTTTTACTTGCCATTTCTTATTTTGTTGTTTAAGCAGAATTCTAAGTACAAAACTGAGGCAGTATTTCATAGGCATGTGGGTGGAGTCTGCATTCTTTGTTACCTGTTTTCCTGACTATAAACTATATCTGTAAATACTGAGGCCCCTGCAAATAAGAAGTGAGGCTTTTTTGACAAAAAAAATCCTGTGACATAAGGAAGTATTCTTCTTATTGGACAGACTGGGAACTGAGCAGTGCAAACTGTCACTTACACTAAGTCATAGGAAGTTGCATCATTCAAACAAATTGCAGAAGTAATGAGTGCTGTGAACCGGTCCAGCAGACAAGCCTTGCTATCTAATCAGCCAAGTGTGGGGAACAGAAAATGCTTGGAATGACAGTCCAAGAGATTCCTATGGGAAGCTGCTAAACCTTTCTCCTTTTCTTTCCTGTACTTCATAGTATTCTTTTGCCTGCAGAGACTGAGGTGGAGGGCAATAGTACAGCCAAAGTCTAAGAAGAGCGCTGTGTTGCTTGACAGAGTCAGGAGGTCTACAGGTCTTACTTTTTGAATTTTGTAGGATACAACTGGACTCTTTAAATCCAGGAGACCAGACATTTTGAAAAGAAAATATGCTACCCAAAGGAACAGCATACATGAAATGTGTCTTTGAATTTGGAAGAGAATCAAAATTTTAAAAATACCTACTGATACCACAGGTACACACTTATTTTTCTGAGAAGTATTGTACAAAGTTAACATAGCAAGAAACTTCCAAATGCATCAAAACCAGAGCATCAGTACTCATTGTTTTTCTTCTCTGTTGTGTGTTAAGTTCCACCTTAACTGTGGAGATTCTTCTAAGGACATATTTTACTTATTAGAACATTGCCAGTCTGGGAGTCCTGCTCATGAAAATGTCATGTCCCAAAGAATGACTTTTAAGTTTTATGTGGTGTTTGCTCAGATATACAGGATGATTTATACCAACCTTTTGCTGAAACTACAGAGTGAGAAATATAGTTTAAATTACTGTGGACTACACTCTAGTTGATCCCAGCAACTGGTGGAACAGAGCAGAAGTCTTCCAGCAGGATCGGGGAAAAGAGGAAGTCTTCACACTACCACTGTGGTCAGTGGCCAACTTAGCACTGTCTGCAAAACAGGGGGTCTTGTGCCAGAGTGGTGGAGTAATTCTCAAGGGAATCCCATATACTTTCTCTTGTTTTGTCATTCAGGAACTTGTAGTTCTTTGGCAAAAAATCTGGAAAAAGAGAGATACTGTAGAAGCAATGATATTTTCTGGAAAAAAAAAAGAGAGATACTGCAGAAATAATTATATTTTCTGGAGGGGACAGGGGCAGGAGATGTGAACTATTTTTTGTATAGCACAATAAACAGAACATTAATGTTTGTTCTTTTCCAGCAAGCAACTCTTGGTGTTATTTGAAAGGGAATTAAGATGAGGATATGTGAGGCATGAAGAATGAAAATCTGTATCAAATAGAAAAGGTTGGAATACTGGAGCCAAAAGTAAAACTGCTGCAAAAGGACAAGGAAAGTTTAATAGACTGTGGTAAATGCACTTTCCCCCTCCTCTGTAGTGTTAAGGAAATTGTTTACTTGAGCCAGCATTTTTTCGTCTATATAGATCTTTTTTCCTCTCTTCAACTGCAGTGGCAAATGACACAGGATGAGACAAACCTCTTTTACACAAGTTTTTCATCCGCGCTCTGAACTCTGTTAAATATATTCTTTCTTTTAAATGAATTTATTACTTAGTTTTTCTGAAATAACATGATTTTTTTCTAGAATTTTAATAATCTTTGCCAAACTTTAAAAACTTGAAAAACTGTCCACTGTTCATTGACTTACAGAGCTGTCAACACAGCAATATTAAGTTAACGACCTAATCGGAAGGATTTTAAGAAATGACTCATGGCATTTTTTTAACATTTTACAATATATGGCAATACAGGGGGAACATTTAATCTGGGTTACTTTATTGCAAGCATAATTTATTCTTTGACCTTTAGCTCCTACTTTCTATTCTGAAGAGTTACTAAAATATTGTGGTTTGTGGGAAAGATTTGAGGTAGGTGAGATTGGAAATATTTAATTACTTTTGAAATAAAGGGAAAGTGAAAGCTAATCTCCTGCCTGTCCCAACTCCATCTCTTCCTATCCAAACTCCCCTCCTCTAGAGACAGCTTGACCTTGTGCACATTACCAATTTAGTTACATGAAAACTGAAAGGTGACTTTTGGTGAATTGTTCACAGTTTCAGCAATATCTTTTGGACTTTTAGGATACTTTCTTGTTGGAATTAAAAATAACTTCAGTGGATTTCAAGACGCGTGGGAAGACTAAAAAAAATTTTTCCTTCATCATATGTTCATCCTTAAGTGCATTCTCATGATGTTTGTATTAATTAAACTACTTTTAGTTCTTCAAAATATAGCTCTTCATTGGATCTCTGAAATACAGGACAATGTTTTCCAGTGAAAAAGTAATGGCAGACTAGCTTCCTAGGTGGTTTTTGAGATTATAGCTTTATTTATTCTTCAGGCTGATGGAAGAGATGGTTGTATATAAATAGTGTTCCAAGCTAAAAAGAAAGGAGAATAGTTTGCAGCATTTGGTTTTCCTTTTATCTCTTCCTTTATGCTTAAGGAATAGCAATGAGGAAATTAAGACAAAGCTTTTTATCACTGTTCTCTTCTCCCCCAGAAGGGCAACTCAATGTGAAAGCTATCCTTTTATGAGGATAAAATTGTGATGAGGAAAAAATGTGTTTTCTTTGGTCATCTCTTGTGAGCCACTCTATGACTCTGGCCAGACTTTTCATGAGAGCTATGGGTAGATGACAACAGTACGTGCTGCCAAGTGCCATAGTCAGTATTTCAGCCATATGAGATAAAATATTTTGCTTTTTTTTTACTCCTGTCATGGCTTCCTCTATCCTTAATCATCTTAACTGATAAGGATAAAAATTGTCTTTTCAGGGGATTTTACTGTCCTTACTGTCTTGCAGAGGCAATGATCTCTTAATAGGTGTTCTCAACATACATGGATTGTCCTGTCTCTGCTGTGAGACAATAAAAAGCCCTGTAGTCAAGATAGTCAGGAGCTCAGATCAAGAATATGTGCCTGTAAAAGCATTATTAGTTCAGTTTAGCATCATGATAATATGCTCACATGGACCGTGAGTTGCTCAAAGCACAAGAAGGTAAGATTATGTATGGCAAGACTATACTAAATAGAGAATATAGTTAACTTAACCTGCAACAGGACAGATCCACTTTTTGTTTGTCAGCCTTATTTTCCTATGATTGTACAATAAACCTCCAAAGACAGCTTTACCTTCACTCAGGTGTGAGGTATTTTGAAAAAAAAAAAAAAAAGACTGGAATATTTCTGAGTGTTAGAAACTGAGCTTTTTTTTTGTTTGTTTGTTTTTGGAGAGGAAGGGGGCAAAAATTAACACTTTCTGCAGGGTTGTTAAATTCTGACTAGCTGTAGTCAGTATGTTATTTAAAATAGAAATACTGTAAACCTATAATGCAATGTGACAGAGTGTTATGAAGAGGTAGTGGTATTGATATTGCAATCAGGAGCTGACATCAGACTTTCATTAAAGCAAATATATATATATATTGAAAAAATGGATCATCTTTTCATGAGCAAAGATGGGTATTAAGAGCAAATCCTGCTACAATTTCTTTGTTCCTGTCACTCTGTCATGACTTCTTCTGTCCAATAAAGAAAAAATTAGACAGAAGAGGATAAAAAATGTCTCTTGTCAGTAAACCTGATAATCTCTTGCCTTGTAATCTCTTTGTTGATAATAATTAAAATTCAATCAGAAATGTAG
>NW_010114969.1:30937-34730 GCF_000699245.1 Pterocles gutturalis | reverse complement strand
GAAAATGGCATTTAACCTTTTGAAAATATCTTGCAATATCTGCATAATAAAGGCTTTTTTGTTATTTTTGTGACTAAAACTTTTTTAAAAATAATTCTTTAAAAAATCAGAAACAAAAATAAATGCTCTTGTGAGGTGACATGCTATCCAAACCGTCCCTTATGGTTGATGTAATAAGAGAAATCCTTTATTTTTATCCTTGATACTTCACAAGAGTCCTTGTTGCAGTGATGGAAAGTAACGGACAAGGCCAAATTTTCTCATTTGAAACAGACAACAGTTATTTGATGACATTTTCATTTCTAAAGAATTCCTTTAATGGATAGTTTCTTCCATGTTCTTGCATTCCTTTTTGCTTTTGCATAAAAATATACAGTTCCGAAGGACAGACTTAGACACCAGTTTCTTATGTCACCTACGTTTAATTTCTCATCTTTGGTAATTGCTTAGTCTCTCTAACTGACTGATAAAAAAAAATATGTCTCTAAATTAGGTCATTGCCCTATATTTTCCTCAAGAAATCCATATCTCCCTAGTAACTTTATAGGAAAGCATGTGAACTCTGGCTAATTTACCTACCTAAAGATGAATTTGTCTGGAAGAAAACTGCTCTCTAAAGTCGCATGTTTGTCCAAACAGGGATCCCTCTTTAAAGTAGAAGGACATTTTTTGCCATTGATTAAAAAAAAATATTTTTGAAAACTGTTTTTTCTAGAAAAAACAAATACATTTGTGCACAGAATGCTTTTTTCAAAAGCTTTTTTTCCTCCAACTTTAGTATCCTCTTTTCTCCACCTGTATCAATTAGTATGGTCTTAGGAAAACAACATTACACACCCAAACTCTTCCTATAAATTTGATTCAGATACAATTTATTCCATCATATTTGTGTTAGCAATAGTATTCCAGATGTGTTGTCATGCTATAGTGTAAATAATTTACTGGTAACCACTTAAGTTTGAGGAAGACAGAGAGAAGAAAGTTAATTACCTTTTTTTTTATTATGTCTGTTTAATGTTTGATGCACAAAATGCCAGAAGTAGAGACAACCACTGGTGGTGGGGTACACACTGAACTGCAAAGGGGTCCAGCTGATGGTGAAGAGTTTCTGGTTACACATGTACAGTGGTCACAGTCAATTTTCTGATTTTCATTCCAGACACGTTACAGGATGATTTTCTTGTTGCATTTTGAGAGTTTGGGGGTTGGGGCTTTTTGGTTCTGTTTTTGGGGGAGAGAGTTTGTTTATTTTTCCTACCATATGTTTGCAAAAGAAAAACTGTTAACATCAGTCCAAAAGGACTGTGAGATAAACACTGTCGGTTGAGGCCAGAGGGTCAGAACGAATACTCTGAAAGTCCCCTTGGCAGGAGAAGTGCTACTGCAGATGAGAAAAAAAAAAAAAAAAAAAAGTGAGATTCCTCAGCCACCATGGGCCAATGGGGCTCCTGCAGGGAATGTGTGTTTCCTCCCAAAAGTGCAGTCACACCAATTAACCAAAACTCATAGCCATGCAGCATTCAGAATAATAATCTTTGAAGCCTGTTTTACAGCTCACCACTGTGTGATTTTGTAAAACCTACATGGTGCTCTGTGAAGCAGAAACACACTGCACTGAGCCCCCGGGAGGTTTATTCTGGGAAAATGAAGAAGAGGAGATAGTGGCAGGGTGTACATAATGGTATGGTGGTGGGGCTGCAAACACTGGCTCCTGGGACAGAGCTTTGGGGAAACAGTCTTATCTTGCAGGAGTACAGGGACTGGGGTGCAGGAGTATCAAGGCAGAGGTTGTGCAATGACAAAAACTCACCTACTTAAGCAGAAGGAACCTGTTATAAATTTTACCCTCATAATCTACTGCAGTTTTGAAAACTAGCTGCAGAAAATGCCAGAAGGGTGTTATCCTATGGTGTGCTGACCTGTGCTGCACCCTAGATACTTCAACAGAAACAAACTAGAATAACTCACAAAGATAATGTTTCAGGTTGGTTAAACTTGTTTCTTTATGTTTAGCTGAGTGGTCACATAATCCCCACATAACAACCCTGCTTCTTAATCAGAATAAATAAACATGAAAGCATTTAAGATTAAAATCTAGCAAGAAAACAAATAGTAAGAAAATACATTATGGTCTAAAGTCTCTGGTTTGCAATTAAAGAGAAATAGGTCTGTCTGCTGGAATACATCATACACGTTGTAGTTCCACTTATTGAACACTGAAAATTAGAGCTGGGTAAAGTACTCCCTTTACCTTACAACCTTTTTTCTAAGTGCATTTTCTCCATTACTGAAAGCATCTAGTGAGTGTTTTAGTGTCCACAGTAAGAACTCATTAGTATTCTGGCCCTGTAAATGTTGATGGCTGACGACAACAATCCCTTAGTGTAAGCTGTTTTATAGAGTTTTATAATATTATTGATGTTACTAAGGGAACAAGAAGCAGGTGGATGCACCATCTGTCATTGCTACCTAACTGATAATTTATAGAAAAATTTTAAGTACATCTTGGTTCAGTACAAAGTAAAGAAACTGTAAATTCTGGGGGGAAAAAAAAATGCTAACACCCAATAATTCTTCCTCTGTTGGTTTCCCTTTGTTTTAGGCTGCTTGTAAGTAAGAGCAAAGATAGAAGGTATATGCTTGATGAAGATGAAGGAAGCAAGAGATGGAAAGCATATAGACTCTCCACGTATTATTTCAGGACTGAGGGGCCAATTGTGAGTTATTTTCATGCAGCAACACTGCTATCTGCTCAAGACGAACTTGGAGACAAAGACTGGCTACATACTGAGGAGAGCAGGCTTGGGTCCTGGGTATACATATTGACTTTGACTCTGCTATGGCCAGATTTCCTTGTGGAGGAAAGTGAGGAAGGGAAGGGTGATTAGAGCAGAAGATATGTGGTCTAAGAAATCTTCAGCTTTGATGTCTTGGGAAACAGAATCACGGGGAGCATTAGAGATCATAGCTACTGTTCATTCACAGGAACATACTGACACTATCCTTTAACTTACCTAGTTTTACCTTTCATTCCAACTTTGAAGATATTGGGTCAACATTTCAGAAGATATGCATCAGCATTATGATGTCCATTATGTATGTTCCAAGTCTGGCTCTTCCTATGCAATATGTCTGTGTGGAAAATCAGTGATAAGCACTTTTGATTACTCTATCCAAGTCCTAATGAAGCTTAAACTTAACCAAATCCATTATTGTTCCATGTCTGTTTTCTTAAAAGAAAAATAAAATAATTTATTGCAATATTCATCAATATTCAATGGTAAAAAAGCTAAAAAGAGCTGGAAGCAAAATTTTAATTGTACATCCATAGAAGAAAAAGTCCATACATTACAGTAAAAGGGTGCCAGAATGGGGGTGCCTAACATTATTTCAATCATTAACATATTTGCTTTTATGAAAAAGATTTCATTTCGTTGTGCTTTCTTTTCCTTTTGACGTGTCGTCTTGCCCAGGTAGGTTGTAAAGCCTTTGAAGTTTTTTGTGTGTATAATGACTACCTCAGTGGGATCCAGTTTGAGCTGTGGGCTGCAGTTGTTAATTGTAACAAATGTATGTAACAGTGAGAAAAAAGTAGTAGAGGTACAATCTGTGCAGCTAGTCAATGCAGCAAGAATTCTGAAGTTCAGGTATTAGTCATAAATCTTTCATAAGACTGTTCATATAGAAAATGCATGTACTGTATCATTTATGAGGACGTGAGAAATTCATGATTTTTTTTTTGAATTCTGCCCATGTTTTAACAATACTTTTTTCTATTAATTGAGAATTCAGC
>NW_010114969.1:0-30921 GCF_000699245.1 Pterocles gutturalis | reverse complement strand
TGATGAATCTCCAGTTGTCTGTTACTGTTTATTGGCATTGCCTCCTGTTACCTTACCTTTTCATCTACGATTCCTGCACTCTTTGGAGTGAAGATGAAAGCCGTGAGCCGTAATCTGATATAGAGGTTAGGAAAGATGATAAAAGAAAATGCAAGAGAGACTGGTGGAATTTCTGTCCGATTTCTTTAATGAAGATGCTGAGTTCTGCACTGTCAGAGTTCACCTTGGCAGGTTTTTCAGAGAGCAGACAGAAATCACTGGGCTTCTATCCTTAGTTAAGGCTTTTCCACTAGTGAAGAGAGCTGCAGCTCAAGTCAGCTCAAAAGTACCTGTGCTGGTTATTGTCTGGCACCTAAGTGTAGGATTCCATTTGCCTTTACTTACATTCCTGAGATCCTGGCATTTCACCAGCCTGCCTATTGTGATTTATCACCAAAAAGATGGTCTTCTGAAGTAGCTAAACTAATCTTCCAAGTGGTGAGATTTAAAAGAGTGTGAAGAGGCATTTCTTGTTTCTGAAATGATTATCATTAATCCTTATAATCATGTAACTGACTATTTTCAAAAAAACCTAAATCAGATAAAATGTTTTTAAATAACTTAGCAATGTTCACATTGTAAATACTTAATCTATAATTAACTAATTAGTAAGATTTTTGACCATTCATTGAATAATTGTCCCATTACTACTTTAAGACTTAAAGGCATCTTAGGCTGACCAATTGATACCTGCTTGCTTACCTAACTTTCCTGTCAGAGCTGTTTGCAAAACTCCCTAGACACTGGGAAAAAGAAGCAGAAAGGGGTTGGTGGAGTGTTATCAGGTATTACCTAAAATAAGATTGTGTTATATTCCAGTACCAACTTTCTGTGCCAAATTCTTCTTGTGCATCATGCTATAGGAAGTAAGGTTTTCAAAACTACTCGTTGCACAGGTTTTTGTCTTACCTTTGGAAGTTTGTATCAAGCACTTTTACCTGCTATGTCTATTTTCATTATGTAGTGCAGTTTTTAAAAATGCCGGAAGACTCTTTTTTTTTTTTTTTTTTTCATATCTGAATTACACAGTATCTATTTTCATCAGAAAATCACCAGTGTTTCCCACAGGAATATTCCTTCCTGCTACTTCTTCCTCCTTCATAAAATGGTGTTTCTAAATTGTGACCCACTCAAAAGAGCATTTGTGCTTATTTTCAACATCTGTTGAGAGCAGCTGAGCAGGGACAATGAAGATGAAAATGAATGCTGGAAATAAATATACCATATGGAAAGCTTTCACTGTCACCCTCAGATTTTTGTGAGAAACCTGGAAAAGCATACTCTGCTCAGTGGATTTTTATTCAAAAATCATTGCACATCTTTGGAATTTTAATTATGTTGTCAGAAAATGCAAACACATATAGGATAAGTTAGTTTGAAGCTGTGAATAGATGCACACCATAGAAGCTGTAAATGGAAATGATATATGCAATGACAATATTTATGTGTCACAGAAAAGAGCACTGCAAAGCCCAGGCCTCCAGTCCCTCACAGGGTTACCCTGGAAGAGTGTCGAGCAAGGAGGAAAAGGGGACGAGCCTTTCATTTTCATTTGTAGGACATACAATGTAAGGTGGTTTTATTCAACAAGAGAAAGAGCTGTGTAGAAAGTGTGATTCATTTATGAGGAAAAGGATGTTCTAATTTTTCCTGATTTAAGGCAATTATGAGCTGTGACTTTTTATCCAGAGGGAATTCTTCTTGAGCTTTCCTTTTGTCATACGGAGTGTAGTGCTACTGCAGACCAAACTGGTGCTGTGTCTCGTGACTACAGAAGAGAAATAGAAAGTTAATCAGGGTCCTGCCTTGAATTTTAAAGGTCACGTATATGATAGAACACAAATTCCATGGTCCTTTAGGAAGGGCCTGCACTGCACTGTAAAGGCTGTGAGGCTCTTAAACAGCCTCCCCCAGGCCTCACCTGCAACCTGTTCTCCAGAAAAACTTGCTCCTTGGTATATGAAATCCCTCATACTCAGTGTGCTTCCAGAGGACTTTTGCACCAAGCTGGTAAATTTCCCATGAAAAAAACAGGGTTAGAAGGTGGATGAGACATGGAGCCCTTGTATCTGACGCCAGCAGGGCACACTGGGCAGTGTGCGGGGCAGACGGGCAGCGAGGGAGGTGAGACGTCTTGCAGCCACCAGACAGCTGCCCTGTACGAGGCAAAACTATGTGACTGACTTCCCACATCTGCACCCAAGGGTCAGTGGGAGGTCTCTGCTGCTCTCTTCCTCTTATTTGTCACCTGCAGGTCTGGGCAGAGGCTTACCTTGTAAGTCTGGAAACATTTAATGGAAGCTCAGCATTTGAGATAGTAAAATTAAGCCCTCAAATAACCGACAGTTGTTCATATTGCCCAATTTTCTGGTCTGCTACCAGTGACACTGTATTTTTTGTGATTTAACTGGGCAAAATCTAAATCCCATCAAAACCAGTGCTACTGGTAGTTATGTCGATTTTGACAAGATGTGGGGCAGTCTTGGCATTGTAATTTTGCTGTTATCATTACACAAAAGTAAAATTAGAATGACATAAAAGGTCTGCAAATCACAAGTGATTTGTAGATACTTCACAAATTAAGAAAAATAAAGAAAAAGAAGCAGAAGCAGCAGAAGCAGCTAAGGTAATTGGGCAAGTTGTTTGCTAATAATTACCTACCATGCTGTGCCCTTTACCAGGTCATTAATTGATGGTGACAATAAGATCCACAGATGATTCGTGCTGGAAATAGAAGTGAATATCAAAACTTTAATTAAGCATAAATGTGCACATTTTGCTATAAATGCTATGAACTTTTTGCACTGTTGGTTTTTTTCTGGTAAAGGCTATTAAAGAACTCAAATGGAAAATAGTTTTATATGGTTATTTAAGTAGGCCTTGTGGATGTTTATAAGGATGTTTTGGGAGTGTTTGTATACTAGATCAGTATCTGCATCAATTACCTGAGAGCTGTTGGGCTAGTAACTGAAAAAAAATTTTGGTCTTTTCTGTGCCAGGAAGGATATTTTGTTCTTTCATTTAACTTGTCAATATTGTTTGGGGTTGCTTCTTATTCTGCAATCTGTTACTTCTTTTACAGTTTTTTTCTGTTGTTCTTGTTCACTCTTCTAATGAAACCGTAATCCTGTTACTTTGTTGTTTCGCACCTTCACCACAGGTTTCCTCACAAGTGTATAACAGGATTTGTCCTTCTGTGGAGTAAAATGGGTATTCTGAAAATACACATTGATTAAATCCTCCACCTAGTGTGTTATATTCAATAATCTACAAATTTTCACTTGTTTTTTTTGGAAAAATTATTTTAACAAAGTGTCATAGTTTAACCCCAGCTAGCAACTAAGCCCTACACAGGTACTCACTCACTCCCTCCCCAGCAGGATAGGGGAGAGAATTGGAAGAGTAAAAGTAAGAAAACTCATGTGCTGAGGTAAAGACAGTTTAATAATAAAAGCAAAAGCTGTGCACACAAGCAAAGCAAAACAAGGAATTCATTCACTACTTCCCATCAGCAGGCAGGTGTTCAGCCATCTCCAGGAAAGCAGGGTTCCATCACAGATAACAGGTATGTGGGAAGACAGATGTCATCACTCCAAACTTTCCCCCCCTATTCCCTCTTCTTCTTGCAGCTTTATATGCTGAGCATCACATTCTATGGTATGGGATATCCCTTTGGTCAGTTGGGGTCATCTATCCCAGCTGTGTCCACTTCCAACTTCTTCTGCACCCCCAGCCCACTTGTTGGTGGGGTGCTGTGAGAAGTAGAATAGACCTTGGCTCTGTGTAAGCACTGCTCAGCAATAGCTAAAACGTCCCTGTGTGGTCAGCACTGTTTCTGTCACAAATCCGAAGCTTAGCCACATACAAGACACTGTGAAGAAAACTAACTCTACACCAGCCAAAACCAGCACAAAAACTAAGTTTTGCTTTACTTCTTTGTTGAACTAGTAAACTAACTTTGTTTCAGCTTGTGCTTGAAGTGGATATCCATAATCACAGCGTTACTGAACCCTATTTCTTATAGTTGTCTAAATCAGTCAAAAATGTTCACATTCTCTCACTGAAAATTTGCTACCTACTCCACTGCTGAGAGCCTGTAAATTGTGCTTATGGATTATGGTAACACGGAAGAAAAAACATATAGAAAACGCAAATCTGCCAACAGAGGAGGAAACCCAGTGTTTTCCCTTTTGAGTGGGGAAATTATGCTAGGGAATTACATGGAGAAAAATAAACTGAAAAGAACACAATGTGAGCTGAGGAAGAATGTGTATGCAGCTTTAGATATATTAATATTATATGAAGATATATAATATATATTATGTTATTAAGTTAGTAGTTACATAAGAGATGTATTAGCATTACTATGGATACATTTGGTAACCTCCCAGATCCTACAGTTTGATAACATATTTTTCATCATGTTTTGATATGTACATATGCATAAGCATGATTTAAATAAATACAATAGATATGTATAACCATAATTCTGGTATAGAGCACTTCAATATCATCTTGTCATATAAATTTTAATGGTTCTTGCTAGTGGCATTGTATTCTAGGAACAAGATCCTAAATAGGAGAGACTGAACTTAAAGATAAATGCTTATCTTTCTTATCTTCTGTTACTGATGTTATCTGTGCACTAAGAATTTTCAGTTCAGTTTCTTGCGAAGAGCAGAGAAGAAGACTGTGGCCAGCCAGTTCTTGAATGAAGAGTCATATTAACACTAAAGTATTTTTACTTACTTGTGACACAGCACTAGTTAAAAAATCATTTATAGTTCACAGTTAATATCATTGTGTTTCCTTAAGTAATTTAAATAAAGTAAATCAAGATATATCCTGCATTCTGCTCCTCCCTCAGTACAGGTTCATTACACACATTCCTATTTCCCTGTGCAGAAAATGATGGATAACAGGGCTAAGAGCGGCCAAGTACTTTATCTGGAAATGCAAATCTATTAAGAAAGTATTTTTTTCCCCATAATTATTCAAATCACTCATGACATAAAGTTACTCAGAAGTACTGTGGACATTGCAAGCTGGTTTTTACAGGCTCTTAAAACTATGAAGATGATGCTTTAAAAATTAAATCCTTTCTGAGCAAGGCCCAGTCATTGGTTTAAACACTTTGATGTAAACAGAAAAAAAAATCCTTAAATTATATAAATGAAGATAGAAACAAGTACAAAAGTACTTTCTAAGGGACCACCTTTTCTGTGTTTTCTCATCTCCCATCTTTAAGCTGGTCCAAGCTAATCAGAAACATAATTTTATTTGCCTGCAACGATACTCCAGAACCACAATGGATGATTTTTTGTTTGTTTGTTTTCCTTTTCTGTGCATTCCACATGCGGGTAATTTCTCCATGGTGCCTGTGGCTGAGAACACATGAACCACGGCAAGACTTTTACAGCATTGAACCGTCAGGTTATTCAGCTGAAAGGCGGAAACTGGCAAGTAATATATCAAAAGTAGGCTTTTACGAAGTGATGGTACCCTTGCTGAAAATTCAGATATGTGATCTCCAAAGCCCACTAACGCAGAGGTTATTGTCTGTTCTCAAGGCAAAAAAAAGGTGTGAAAATTTCAGTACAGTCTGAACATCAGAAGAGACATTTTAACATGTCTTTTAGTGGGAACCTCCATAGATACAAGATCTTCCAATATGAAAGAACTGATTAAATACACCTCACTGCATACCTTGTTCAAAATTGAACTGGTTGAATACTGTTAACACTGTATTTAGAATGCATCAAGCTTAGGGAAATTTTTTTTATATTAAAATATTCCCATCCAAAATATTTCTAAATATAATGAAGGAAATATTTATTAGTGTTATGATTCCCAGGTTAGAAAAACAAATCAAGGAGAAAAAGGGTCAGCTCTCCAGCTCCTTTGCGTTCTACTAGGCCAAGTATGTTCACTTTCTTCCTCCATTAGATCAAGTGTCTATATGGAAAAATTATCTGTCATTTTTTTTCTCCGGAAAAGGAGAGAATAAACTGTGACTTGAATTCATGCAATTTGACCTACAGCAATCTGTGACCCCTGGAAAGTACACAGAGTGAAGCAGAGGAGAGCTTGTGTATAACGTGCTTTCCTATAGATGCCAAGGAGAGGATGCCACAGAAATTTGTCCATCAAGAACAATGCCAAGATGGCCCTATATCTGAAAGTGAGGCTTAAAAACAAGCATCGGGAAATGGTTGTAATTGGCACAGTAAAGAAACCCTATCGAACCTGAGCTGGAGTGCAACAGTTGCAACGCATGTATTTGCTAAGACAGTTTAATTCTGCTGTTTCTTCAGCTCTTCCAGACAGTTTACCCTGTCTTCAGATATTTTTGTGATTTGGTGTCAGTGAATTAGCTGACATATGAGTCAAACTTCTGTACAGATAGTGGGCAATCTGACACCCAGGGAAATGAAACTCAGTATCTGATGCTGTATCAGAGCTATATGACACAAGAGAATTTTGATTATCAAAATATTCTCTGCTGAGGAAAAACATGTTTGTTCTCAAAATTTCAGTAGCCTAGTTAGCCTTGAGGTTAGTAGTAAAATGACAAAACAAAGTCACTTACTTTGTTCTTTTGCAAGTGGTAGAGCATGAAGCTCCTTGATGAAAATCAGACTTCTTTCTTTAGTCCCCTATTTGCAATGGAAACATGAAGCAACAACTACTTTTCTTCAGGTTGTAAATGTTTGTAACTGCAGATGTTCTGCAGATGGCTCCCGTTTGGTTGCTGTGGGAACATCCGTTTATGCAGCTGGTAAGCAGCACTGCAGCAAATAAAGACTACTTACAGGGATTTTGGCAGTTAGCAAGACACCTGTTTAATTCATGTTTTTTTTTTTATTTTTATTTTTTTTCTTCCATGGCTCAGGTTTTCCATTATGACAGATTTTTTGGTAACAACTATGAGTTATCTACCTAGACTTGTGCAAAGCCCTGACATCATTGTCTCTAAATTGGAGAGACATAGATTTGACAGCTGGACCATTCAGTGGTTAAGAAACTGACTGGATGGTCACACTGAAAGAGTTGTGGTCCATGGCTCATTGTCCAACTGCAGACCACTAACGAGTGGTGTTCCGCAGGGATCGTTGTTGGGACTGTTGTTTAACATCTTTGTTGGAGACACAGACAGTGACATTGAGTGTGCCCTCAGCAAGACTGCCAACAACACCAAGCTGTGTGGTGCGGTCGGCATGCTGGAAGGAAGGGATGCCATCCAGAGGGACTTTGACAAGCTTAAGAGATGGGCCCGTGCAAAGTTCATGAAGCTCAACAAGGCCAAGTGCAGGATCCTGCACATGGGTCAGGGCAACCGCAAGCACAAATACAGGCTGGGAGGAGAATGGAGTAAGAGCAGCCCTGAGGAGAAGGACTTGGTGGTGCAGGTAGATGAGAAGCTCAACAGGAGCTGGCATTGTGCGCTTGCAGCCCAGAAAGCCAGCCGTATCCTGAGCTGCGTCAAAAGAAGCATGACCAGAAGACTGAGGGAGGTGATTCTTCCCCTCTACTCTGCTCTTATGAGACCCCACCTGCAGTACTCTGTCCGGCTCTGGAGCCTCCAACGTAAAAAGGACATGGGGCTGTTGGAGTGAGTTCAGAGGAGAGCCAAAAAAGATCAGAGGCCTGGAGCACTTCCCATAGGAGGACAGTGTTCTCAAAAAAGAAGAACAAAAAGAAAACAGAATGTTTGACAGGAGTCTGTGTTCCTTAATAGCAGGCAAATTTATGTATGAGAGGAGGACCATGAAGATGGTCAGAGGGATGAAGCCCCTTCCCATATGAGGACAGGCTGAGAGAGTTGGGGTTGTTCAGCCTGGAGAAGAGAAGGCTCTGGGGAGACCTAGCGGCCTTCTGGTACCTAAAGGGGCCTACAAGAGACATGGGGAGGCTCTCTTGATCAGGGAGTATAGTGATAGGACAAGGGGTAATGGTTTTAAGCTGAAAGAGGGGAGATTTGGATGAGATATTAGGAAGAAATATTTTTCCTGTGAGAGTGGTGAGGCACTGGAACAGGTTGCCCATGGGAGTTGTGGGTGCCCCATCCCTTTGAGCAACCTGAACTAGTGGAAGGTGCCCCAGTCCATGGCAGAGGGGCTGGAACTCGATGATCTTTCAGGTCCCTTCCAACCCAAACCATTCTATGATTCTACTATTATTCACCATTTTTCAGTATTTATTTGGAAAATGTCTTTCTCTCTTCCATTTCCACTGTTTTACTTGGATTTCTTTTTCTATTTTACCCTCCACTTCTTGGTAGGTTGTAGGATTTTTTCTGTTTTTTTTGGTGTTTTGTCACACATTCATTTATTGATGGTGATCTTCTGTGGGTTTTTTTCCCTCTAGCTAGTCTTTGAGGGCATTGCTTACATCTTTGGGAGCTTTCTGTTGGTGCTGTTGTTGGTGTTGTTGTACTGGTTTTGCTTCTGGTTTTGTATGTTCATGTTTATTCATATATTTACCTAGGCAGGTTTGGGCATTTTTATTCTAGGGGGCATAAGGTTGATAGTTTTTTCTTTTTCCTCTACTCCAGAAGATGTTTGTGGGGTGTGATTAGATATTTATTCTCATTTTGTTTTGTTTTCTGGGTTCTGATTTTCTGCAAACCAGATTTCTGTGTTCAGTTGCTTCAGGCTTCCTAGTTGGTGCAGTCTGTACTGTTTACTCTTTCAGGACTGAGAAGTGATACAGGCAATAGACTAAGAAAGACCCAACCAAATGTGGGGGAAAGTTTTAATGCAGTATGATGTATTTTGGTGTTAATTTTTTTTCTTGCTTTCTTAGAACATCTCCACAGAGATAATCTGCAATTACATGAGCTGCATGTAGAAAGTTCCATGTAAAATTAATTTCTTACCTTAATGGAATCAGAACCTCATGCAGCCGCCTTTGCTGTTCCTATGATTTTGAAAGCTAGCGTAATTTGGCAAGCTGCTTAGTGTACTTACTGCTGGCTTTTTTTACTATTATTATTTAATCTTAAAAATAATAATAGCAAGAAATAAGGATGTCATTTTAACAAAATGCCTCAGGGACTTGTGCATTTTAAGGAGGAACTAACTCGTGTTGATGAGTGACTATAACTGTTATTTTCAGATTGTGCTGTTGTATTTATTTTAACCTTTTCATCAGATTTGTTCAGTTTTACTAACAAAATGGTGTTTTCCTCTTTCTCTCCTTCCCTTCTCTCCAACAGGCAATCCTTTAAGCCCAACTTGAGATTCAGAAATTCTATGAGGAAATCCATCTGAAGAAAAATACTTCCCTGTATTTCATCACCTATTTCTTTTGTTTTCTTCCTTCTCTACTGCAAGATAGAGGTAAAGTCTCATGATTACAAGGCTTTAATCCTCTGAGGTAGTAAAGTAAATGCTATGGGCATTGTGTTTTCCTGGGTGTTATTGCCCCTAAACAACGGTATTAATTTATCGGGTATGTTAGATTCATTAGTTTGGTGAGACTGGGTGTGGAGGAAGGTTTCTTCTGTCTCAAGCACTTCCTGAACTTATCAGAAGTTTCCAGAGTCCAGATGGTAAAGTCAGATGGTGCTGCTCATTATGCTTGTGGGCAGAGACTGTAATCTTCTGACAACCACTATTCATAATGAGACACATTCTAAGAAAGCCATTCTATCCTGCATCTGCAATACTGCAAGATGAGTGCCCAGTCAAGCAGAAAGCATGTGGATGAAAAATTTTACTATCCTTGCACCTTGCAGCACAGAAATGAGTTATGTTTAGGTCTCTGTGGAGAGAAAATGCTATCTGTGATACTATTAAAAAAAAAAAAAATATGTACCCCATGGTTGTTTCTTAGGAGAAGAACACCTTAAATTGTGAAAGTTAACAGATAATTGGGAGTTTGTGGGGGTGAAGGTTCAAAACTGAACTTTGGATTGTCAAGCAGAAGATAACTGCAAGAAGTGTGGGCTGGCTGTAAATTTTTATGACACCCAGACTAAGCTAAATTGTCTGTATATGGGTTTGCATGGCAAGATTTTGTTAGTGGGGGGGATGCAAGGGTGGCTTCTGTGAGAAGATACCAGAAGCTTCCCCTGTGTCTGATAGAGCCAACATCAGCCAGCTCCAAGATGGACCCACAGCTAACCAAATCTGAGCCCAAAAGCGATGGTGATAGTGACTCTGTGAGAATGTATTTAAGAAGGGGAAAAAAATGATGCATAACAGCAGCCAGAGAGAGGAGTGAAAATATGTGAGAAAAACAACTCTGCAGACATCAGTTTCAGTGCAGAAGGAGGGGAGGAGGTGCTCCAGGTGCTGGAGCAGTGATTCCACTGCAGCCCGTGGTGCAGCCCATCATGAGGCAGCTGTGCCCCTGTAGCCCATGGAATACCTCACGCCAGAGCAAGTGGATGCCTCGAAAGGAGGCTGTGACCCTGTGGGAAGGCCAGGCTGGAGCAGGGTCCTGGCAGACCTGTAGTCCCATGGAGAGAGGAGCCCATGCTGGAGCAGGTTTGCTGGCAGGACTTGTGACCCCGCAGGGGACCCAGGCTGGATCAGTTTGAGAACAACTGCAAACTGTGGAAAGGACTCATCAGAGAAGTTCATGGAGGACTGTCTCCCTTGGGTGGAACACCCCCACTACTGAAAGAGAAGTGTGAGGAAGAAAGAGAGACAGAGACAATGTGTGATGAACTGATCGCAGCTTGAATTCCTCATTCCCCTGTGCTGCTGTGGGGGCAGGAGATAGAGAAATCAAGAGTAAAGTTGAGCCCAGGAAGTAGGGGGCGGGGGGTGTGTTATAAGGTTTAGTTTTATTTGTCGTTATCCTACTCTGATTTGACTGGTAATAAATTAAATTAATTTCTGAAGTCAAGTCTGTTTTGCCTGTAACAGTAATTGGTGAGTGCCCTCCCTGTCCTTATCTTGATCCAAGAGACATTTGTTGTACTTTTCCCTTTGCCCTGTCCAGCTGAGGAGGGGAGTGACAGAGTGGCTTGGTGTGCACCTGACATGTAGCCAAGGTGAACCCATTATACTACTTTGGAAGCAAAACAGATCACATGCTTTGGAGAATGTAGAATTACCAAAAAATTAGTCTGAACAACTGCCTTTGAAAATGCATATAGAAAAGCCTGTTGGAATATAATATCAAAAAGCAAATGCTGATTCTTGTACGAGATCTATTTGTTTGTACTTAAAGAGGGCTACAGGAGAGATGGGGAGGTGCTCTTATCAGGGAGTGCAGTGATAGGACAAGGGGTAATGGGTATAAGCTGAAAGAGAGGAGATTTGGATGAGATATTAGGAAGAAATACTTTTCCTGTGAGGGTGGTGAGGCACTGGAACAGGTTGCCCAGGGAACTTGTGGATGCCCCATCCCTGGAGGTGTTCAAGGCCAGCTTGGATGAGGCTTTGAGCAACCTGGTCTAGTGGAAGGTGTCCCAGTACATGGCGGGGGGGTGGAACTCGATGATCTTTCATGTCCCTTCCAACACAAACCATCCTATGATTCCATGATTCTATGATTCTATTATTCTATATTTGTCTTTCGGTTCTACGTCACCTTTACATGTTCAAGACCAGGGAAAAAAATAAGTGAGAAAGACTATGTAAGATTGTGGAATGCATATTTGAACTGCCCATTGCCTGAAGGCAAGTTTTATAATGTGTATTATCAGACACATGTTGTTCTGGCCACGCAGGACACAATTAAGAATTAATTCTGTAACTGAAAAGATATTAAATCAGGGATATATTGCTAAAATACATAAACAACATGTACTCTGAAACATGTGTCACTGTAAAAAGGAGATGTTATGAAAAAAATAGTTTTTGTAAAAAGTGTTAGGGCACTGACATTGCACCACTAGTTGAAAGATTAAAAACCTTTAGCTGTTCTTTATTTATATGTTTTCCCACTATGCTTTCTCTGTTCCATGCCACATTAAGCACATTAGTGTTTTTCTAAAGATAATGCACACACACTAAAGGAAGCAGGACATCTGGAAAATGTTTTTGTTGGGAGACAGAGAGAAAATAAAAATTATTATTGAAGCAAAAAATGATTTGAAGTATTTTCTTTTTGTTTCAAAATAGTTTATTTTGTTTTTACCCCCTCTTCTGCGTTTCAGCGATACTGAAGCAAATGAAGCAAAATCCTCGCAACATCTCCTGTAAAAGAGACAATTCACCAAAAGAAAATACAACACATCTAAAATTCCCTTATGTGTTAAAACTTCAGACGTTTGATATCTGCTTGAGAGTTTTACACTGTTATATTTGAATTCTTATTGATTTGACCAATCCTATATACATTAAAAACTTAAATGAGACTTTTTTTCATCAGTTTAAAAACACACTTTTTTTTAAGTTGTAGGTGAAATCCCACATTTTATATCATTTTAGTTATTTCTAAATAATTTAATTTCTATAGAAAATTCATAAGTTCTAGAGACTATGTAATATTTTGGTAGCGTATGATTGCATGTTATTTCATAGTATTTTCTGATACATCTCAGAGTCGTAACTCCAACACATTATGACACAATCTGAACCTTTCAATATTTGAGTTTTAGCTTACTTTAAAAAATTATAAAGGTCAGCTAATACTTAACACCTGCTAAAACACTATCTTAGGTTGTTTTTTTTTTTTAGTTTTGTGTAGCAGTGAAGCTATGCGAGTTTAGCAAAAATAATTTCAGAAAAAAGCAGGTTTATAAGGAAAATAATTTGTTTTGCAAATTTCTTATTAGGCTGGATCAGAATAATGTTTTTTTAATGTTTAAATTTTAAACAAAACATTTTTTAAGATATAGATAGTAGGTCCTCAGTGATGAGTAGACACTACAGAGATTTCTGCATTTGAAACACTAACAAAAAGTGCTGGAGTAACTTTTAACAGTATTTGTAAATTTGAGGTAAAACATTTGAACATAAAGAAATCAATGGGGATTATGATGGTCTTCTATTGTGCAGAAGATTTGCTTTCTTTTCAACAGGGTCAATAAGACTGATGATGGAGATTGATTTCCTGAACCAGATAAAATAAAATAAGAATATGTTTGAGAAATGGCTTTGAGAAGAAAGAAAGGAAGGAAGAGAGAGACAAAGAAAGAAAGCATTTTTTCATTTACTATCTTAGCATGTTTGTTTCTGTTTTATAAATCACTTCAGGCATCAGTCAATGATAATCCTCTCTAATTTCAGCGATTTTTAATACATTCAATTTTAAGAGGAAGCTCAGGTTACTAACTTTTTTTTTTTTTAATTGATACCTAGAAAAGTGCAAAAGAAACCAAACTAAGAAAAAGTTGATTAACTGGCTCCCATAAACACCTGTTCATTTTTTACTGGTCAAGTTGTAAACATTCATTAAAAATCAATTATAAGATTGCTGCAATTCAAAAAAGCAGTCTTCAATTGTAGTCTTTATCTTCATTGTGTAATATGCAGTTCAGTTACCAACAGGTGCAATTTAACTTCGGGGAGACAACAAACGTACTCTGATGTTTTTCCAATTGTAATGGTGATATATCCTCTATAATGTGAGTTCATAATTGCACAATTTGCAAAACGCCTTCTAGTTACTGTGTTTGCATGATACTGTGCTTTGTATCTAAATGACACACTGTGATCATTTGTCACCTAAGAAAGGAAGACCTGAGTTATCCCTGTTTTTTTCCTTTTTGTTGCTGTTGGTTGGTTGTTTTTCTTTGTTTAGGGTTTGGGGTTTTTTTTGTTTTGTTTTGTTTTGTTTTGTTTTTTTGCTTTCAGTGAAAAGTAGAAGAGTTCAAAATAAAGCTGTATATTTTCCAAGCTTAACTGGAAACACACATCAAAGCAGGAATTATTTTAACTTTCTGATAAACCATGTAACAATAGTATAAATTTGATTTTTGTTCTGGAAATCTTTTTAAAAGCCTTTGCTGAGCAACTGCTGGGTGGAAGTGTTTTGCAACTAAAAATTGCAGTGTGAGAGAAAATTCTAGTGTACCTAGCATAAATTTTATTAAAATTGCCCTCCATTTTTGCTCAACTTTAATGAACAATAACATTTTGTTTGTGGTAGATCATGTGCTAAATGTGTGGAGAGCTAAAATACAGAGGGAGACAGGGAGACACCAAAGTTTCCTAGTTTGCTAATGCCCAGTTAATATAAATTAGATCATTATCTTATAAGATCAGAGAGATAATATAGTTCCTAGCTAAATGTTATTAAGAATTTGAAGACTAAAATGTGTATTCTTCTGAAGTATGGCCTTAAAAGCTCTTTTTAATTAAAGGATAATATAAAAACAGTTTTAGTAAGAAATACTCCATTTCAATATGTTTTCCAAGAAAGTGCTTTATGTTTGAGACTTAGTTTAGTAGTCAGCAATACTGTCAGTATCTACTAACATGTGAGAGGCAGCCAAGAAAAGTGAGTTTCTCCTGGAAATACCTCTGGACCTCTGAGATATGCAATGAGCACCTGCCAGACTCATGTTTTTTGCATCCTGATCTCCTGGAAATTCCTCCCAAAGATCCCTGTGTGAAAAATAATGTGGCAAAGGAACATACTTGTGCAGAGTCAAAATTCAGAATTCAGCTTAAAGGGTTTGTAGACAAGTCTAAGCAACATTGCTAAAAAACTTAACAAAATAAGTCTGTTCTTTTATTTGAGAATTTAGAAATACCAGAGAAATACAATGGGTAATTAAGCTTTGGTTTCTGCTTAAAAAAAAAAAAAGAGAGGGCACGGAATATACAATTATTAAAATTTTCTCATCACCTGTTTCAAGAGCAATCCTGAAACAATTCTTCTGCTGTTTCCTGATGATTGCCAACCTGACATTCTGCTAAATCCAGGCCAGGTTTAAGTCCTCTCTGCCGAAAACATTTTGCCACTGATGACAAAAATGTTGAAGTCTGGAATGTAATAGGAAGAGTCTAACAAAACAGCTCTGTGATATAAAACTAATTGTTTTATGTGCTGCTCTGTTTTTGAGGTGTCTGGGGCCTGATTGCATAAGCAGGGGCAATTTTGCCTGACAGTAGAGGGAGCATGTTACAGAAGAATTCCTTTCTACCATCTCTTTCAGGAATGACTATTCTTCCATTTCCATTTTTCCTTATTTCTGTAGTCCCAAACAAATTTATCACATCTGATTACCCTTTTTTCACTGAAAAAAAACACAAATAATCCAGGAGATGATGGACCAGAAAGGGAGTCATGAGACCACATTTAACTCAGTCCAAAGTTACTTCTTTATAGGTTGTTACAGAATACCTTATTTAATTTTCCAGTGTTAAGAAGGTAACTTGAAAAATATAACTCTGTGGTCTCAGATTTAGGGAAGTACCTGTTCTGTGAGCTATGTTGAAACATTCTACACGTCCTTAAGTGTTATTCTATGTAAGGACAGATGTAAACTCATCTATTTTTCTGAGTGTAGAATTTCAGGTTCATATTGTAGATTTTATTGTTTACTGAAATATATGGGCATTATGTCCTTAAATCTGCCATTCTGTTCCCCAAAATTAATTATTAGGAGCTTAGTCTTTTTTTTACACCAGTTAGGTTTGATTTGGTGGAGCTCATCATTCTTCTTGGTTATGTGAGTAAGAAGCTAGCTGATGTTCCCCCAGGAAAGTACCCATAATAAGGAGACTTTTTTTTTTTATTATTATCTGAACTTGGTGCATTCATCAACAACTTGTTGGCTCATCTAGGGATAATGACCCCTTTCTACTGCAACGGCTTTTTGTCAATAGAAGAATATACACAGGGACAACTTCTTCCACCATAGTTAACTGTCTACAACTCAAGCCAGTGAATATTTAATTATTTTCTTTAAAGTAGAACAAATCAAATCTGAAAGAGAGAGATCTTGATCTTCTCCTTCCCTCTTCCCAGAAGATACAAAAGAACATTTGTCATCAATGGTGTAAATTAAGACTTGATATTTTAACATGTGTATTTTAAGCCAACATAATTTCTTATTGCAAAGGAGGTGTTGAATTTATAGTAATGTTACACTAGATCTGAGGAATGACCTGTCTATTATTTACCCAGAGCCTCAACTGCTGTAAATCACTGTAGCTACATGTGACGGAATTATAATTATTTAATACCACTTGAACATCCATCTCTGAAAATTCTGGCACCACATGTGTTTGTTTTGCATAAAGCAAAATTTGTAAAGCTGAAGTTCATGCATATCTACTGTTGATGTTATGCACATTGCTGATCTGAAGGCCTAAAAGAGAAAATGAAGAAGCTTAATCCAAAAGCCTTAAATTAAATGGCTAGAAGAGCAAAGTTATGGTTTGAAATAATGGATTTTTATCATGTGAACCAACCCATGGAATCAACCTGCTAGAGGGAAAGCTGGAGAATTTGTTAGGTAGATTTAACTGTTTATTTAGAAACCATACAAGACACACTTTACAAACTAGTATATCTGTATCTGCTGACACCTTCATTTGTGTAGGCAGAGAGGAGATGTCATTGATACCTGTGAGCATGTTCTTTCTTCTTTAAAAGAAAATAGAGAGACAGTGAGCTGCCAGAGCAGCATGATTTGTCTATTATGCACTTTAAACACTGTATGTCTTCATGTGAAACATGAAGCTGAATAACAGTTTGTGATGGGACAATTCAGGGTCCAGAATAGAGATCCAAACAGAATGTTTGACAGGAGTTTGTGTTCCTCAACAGCAGGCAACTTCATGTATGAGAGGGGACCATGAAGATGGTCAGAGGGCTAGAGCCCCTTCCCACATGAGGACAGGCTGAGAGAGTTGGGGTTGCTCAGAAGGGTCCAGAGAGACCTTATATCAACCTTCCAGTACTTAAAGGGGACCTACAGAAAAGATGGGGAGGAACTTTTTATCAGGAAGTGTAGTGATAAGACAAAGGGTAATCGTTTTAAACTGAAAGAGGGGAGATTTAGATGAGATATTAGGAAGAAATATTTTTCCTGTGAGAGTGGTGAGGCACTGGAACAGGTTGCCCAGGGAAGTTGTTGTTGTCCCATCGTGGAAGTGTTCAAGGCCAGGTTGGAAGAGGCTTTGAGCAACCTGGTCTAGTGGAAGGTGTCCCTGGGCAGGGTGGTTGGATATCAATGATCTTTCAGGTCCCTTCCAACTCAAACCATTATATGATTCTGTGATTCTATGATTCTATGAATATTGTCCACTGTTCCTGTTCACCTAAGTCGTTTTGGTCTTCCTTCATCACTGAAAATGAGTACTGCAGAGTGACAGCTATCCAATGTGGCTCTGTACGGTACCTGTGAATTTTCTGTTCCCCAAAATGGTAAGAAACATGCTTCTAGTAGAGAGGTAGACAGCCCCTACCACACAGGGTTCTGAAGCAAAATTACTGCCAGGTTATTGCACACCCTTTCCCTAGCAAACACTGGTGCTGCTGTCTGCTAATGAGAAAGCCCTGTGACAAGGGAAAAAATTCAACAAACCCACCTAGTAGTGCCTGTCTCACTCCCCATCAAAAGGAGAAAGGCTGCATTCACTGAATACTTGTGCTTCAGCCTTGCTTTTATATTTGAGTTTACTTCCACTACATTTACATGTACTGTGACATCACACACTAGAACAAGCCAACCTGGGGAAGGGGGTGTGTGGACAAGTTCAAAAGCTGTTTATGGCTTGTAGGGATAAGTATTGCACATACAAGTTGCTTTACAGAGGACCACAGAGACTCTGCTGTTCTGAAAAAAATTAAGTAACAGCAGAACCACCATAAAGGATTCATTATTCTTTTATGAATTAGGTTATCATGTAAGGGATTTGTGACTTCAGGAAAATTATTTTAACATTGTGTAATCAGCTGAAACATTAAGAAATAAAAAGATTATGGAGCTCATAATGAGAGTAAAGTCCACCCAATACATTGCCTGGGTTTTGTCAAAGATCACATTTTTAGAAGAAATTTCATTTTTATTTCTCAGTCAATTGGTTTACATGATTAGTGTTATATAAGCATTGGAATAACCTTAGTAAGAATGATATTTCTTTCTTTCCAGACACGTTTACAATTTTCAAAAGAGTGAGGACACAGAAGAGAAAGAAGAAGCAAATGGACTAATTTTGTAGGTACCTCATTTATTTGGTCTAGGATATTCAAGAGAAACAGAAAACATGATGGTAAGAAGCAAAAATATTTCAAAAGTTTTCTTTGTCATTCTAATTCTGTTTTCATTGATGTTAGCTGCGTCACAGACCTCAAGGAAAGACACTAAAATAACACTGAAAGATTTTGTAATCCTATTCATAGGATTTCTCCTTTTTTTCACCCTCCACAAGTTCACATATGACACAAAACTGGGAGGAGTGATTGACGCAGCAGATGTTTCTGCTGCCTTCCAGAGGGACCTCAACGGATTGGAGAAACAGACTGACAGGAACATCATAAAACTCGTTACAGGGAAATACCAGTTCCTGCCATAGGAAAGGAAAGGCTCTCGGGACCAGTACCTGCTGTGAGCCGATTAGCTGGAAATCAGCTCTGCAGAGAAGGACCTGGGTGTTCTGGTGTGCAGCAAGGCACCATTGCAGTAGAGAAGGCTAACAGCCCTCTGGGCTGTATCAGGAAAAATGTTACCAGGAAGCTGAGGGAGGCAATCCCTCCCTATTCAGCCCCAGTGAGACACATCTGGAATGCTGGGCCCAATACTGGGCTCCCCCATGCAAGAAAGACATGGACTTTCAGGAACAAGACCAGTGAAGGGCTACAAAGATGGTGAAGGGACCAGAGTATTCCTCTTATGTGTAAAGGCTGAGAGCTGGGATTGTTCAGCCTGCAGAAGAGAAGGTTCAGGGGGATCTTGGCATTTGTATAAATACCTGTTGCAAGGATGCAAAGAAGATGCAGAAAGGCTCCTCTCAGTGGTGCTTGGTGATAGGACGAGAGGCAATGGGCACAAACTGAAACAGAAGAATTTCCACTGAAGCACAAGAAAATGAAGTTTTTTTACTGTGAGTTGTTTTACCGCTGGAAGAGGGTACCCAGAGACATTATGAAGGCTTCATCCTTCAAGATATTAAAAAACTGACTTGACACAGCCCTGTGCAATCTGGTCTAGGTGTCCTTGGTCAAGCAGGGTGGTTAGACTAGATGATCTACAGAAGTACCTTCCACTCTTATCAGTTCTGTAATTTTGTGATTTTATTAATAATCTCTGGGAATTTATTTTTATACGAAGGATTATTTTTGAATAAAATTACTGCCTGAAGCTGCTGAGATTGTTTTAGCTCTAAAGAAGTATCCTCAATAGGACAGTTTGGTTGCCTCACTTGCTCTTCTCCAATAAGAAGAGCATAGTAGATTAATTGAACACATATCTTATCAAAAAATACTAAACCATACAGCAAGCTGGTGATACCATATTCATGTAAAACATACCTGTTCATTCATTTTGATAAGGATTTCTGTCCTACGGTACATAAAAAGGCTTTAAAAGTAGGAATCCTCAGGCTGGGTATATTGTGAGGCACCCTTCCTTTTCCTTTGAGGAAAGTCTGGTGAATAAGAAAATTTAACTGAAAAAAATGTTTGATTTATTACCTTCTTCAGCTTTATTTACATTTAAACTAACAGTTCATGTCTTTAATTTCTATGCTTATGCCTTTTCTGTAAGACATAGCTATTTTTATCTAATTGAGGATCATACATGCATCAGGTATTCAACTGATAAGGCAGAATAACACTTGGAGAAATGGCACATGTGATCCTGAATGGTGTTGATTAAAATGGAGGACTTAGTTCAGATCTCACTGTTTTCTATTCTGTATTGACAGATTGCCTTTGGGGATGTACATGTCCCGTTGTTTTCAAATGACTAGAATACATAGTGTCTTAGTTAGGTGTTCTCCAGACTTTCCAAGTCTCTAATTTTGTTGCATAAAAGAGCCCCATAAGACACTTCCCTTTGCTTTAGCATAACTTCATTTTCATAATAAAATCCCTTTCCCTAGAATATGAGAAGAAGCTGCACATAAAATTTATGTTATCCCTGACTGTATACTGAACACTTACAGAACAGGGTTTTACAGTTCATCCTCCAGTAGGAGGATGACTAAATATCCTCTGGATATGTGTAATTCACTGTTTTACCATTTCTGTGTAAGCCCTACTACTGAAACAACCACAAATACCGCACAGAAAATTCTTTGGTCCTAAATCTTAGCCCACCTGCCCATGCCTGGCTCATAGAAATGTTTTTGTTCCTGTATATTTTTGTACCGGCAATCTGAAAAACGAAACAAGTTACATTTCTGTAGATAAGCATTTCTACATAAAGAGAACTACATAACAGAACAAAAGATTCATCTAACATTTCCTCAGATATTGAAATCTGGCTTGTAAGCACACCGGAGCAGCAGAACTTTAAAAATTAAGCTATAAAAATGCTGTCTTTGTGTCACTCATTGATTAACTATTACAATCTACACTAAGAATGGGAATGATTGACATATAAAGGTAACTGGATTAAAAGATTTCAGATTGAATTAGGAATATCAGAGGGACTGAAGGTCATGGGACTGCCATTTTTCTAGTTTTCTCTACTGTTATGAAAGCATTTTGGATTTTCAACCAACTATATTTCATGTTCAGTATCTCGTGTTCAATTTCATTTCAGGTAGTCCAAGTCATCACTTTTCCCGACCTAACCTATTCCATAACTTCTTTAATAATTTTTTTTTCACCCATATAATTATTTAAATACTTTTATTCCACTACAGACCTTTGACTAACTCTCTTTGAAATAAAATATTTGCAATGACTTATCCCAGCAATTACTGACTACAGTCATAAACTATGAAAACTGTACCAGACCAGCAGTTTGTTCTACCCGCGGGGAAAACCTAGTCATGGGGTAAACAACACAGCGTCTCATGAATTCTATCATGAATTCTATCTCATCACTGTGCACTTTTGATGATCCTACCAACTCGATCCAGTGATGACATTTAACATCCCAGGATCATGGATAAATTGCTTTACTGCCAACTTCCTAAGAGACTCGTGAATTTCAATATGTACCATTGTCACAGGTCTGGTTATAAAAACTTTTGGGTTTTTTGGCAATCATTGTGCAAGGTCAATGTGCAACTTCTTATTCAAATGTGCTATTCAACAGGGTGCTACAGTGTGTTTTTTTCTTACACTTGCCTACACATCTTCTCATGCTTTACTTTCACTGATAATGTTACCTTAGATCCACAGCAAATTACTAGTTTGGTTTCAGAATTCTGACAGATGCAAGACATTTTGTGGACTTCCTGACCATGACACTTGTTCTGTTAATTTCTGTCTTGTCTTCAGCTAATGCTTTCTTACAGGAAGAACTGAAGTTTTAAATAAATTCAACTTCACCATTGCTGGGATTTCCTGTGCATGATTCTTTCTACATTCCTTTAACCGTGTTTTGAAATCCCCAAAACTTCAAGTTCAGAAGGCTTTTCAGGATATCAGATGTTCACACTGCTATATAACATGGTAGAAGGTTTTGCTATGTATAGTCAGATCCTTCTGTAGCATAAATTGGCATAACTCCATGAAAATATCACTGGTTTTGATCCTGTATTTCACTTCTAATATTGAAACAAAGATTCAACCCACATTCTTCCTGTTTAAAAGTACATTTTTATTTCCTCATGGGACATTTGCTGTTTATAGCTATCGCATCTAAAACATGTGAACAGCAAAACAGATATTCAGTTTTCTACATATAATCCTAGTTTCTTTCATATGATGAAAACACTGAAAAGTTTATTTTAGTGAATTTGTATGCAGTTTTAAAAGTACTTTGTTTGGAAATATTTCCTGTGTATACGTTAGCAGGTCTATTCATATGGCAAGAACAGAATATTTAGTGCTGATAAATATTCAATGTCAGGGAAATTCTCAAAACTCAAATTGCTGGAGGCTGGGTGAGTTTTCTGAGGGAGTGTTAATAGCTCTGTCTTCTAAAGTACTCTTCTGCTGGATGATTTCAAATACAGGATACCAGCCCTGTTGGACTGATACTTTGACAACATGACCAACTTTCTGCTCCTTTTTAACTTTCACACTTGCTTTCTTTTTATGTGTAACAAGAAACAAACCTGAAAACAATCCATCCATTGTTGGATTTGTGCTACACATGCATATCTATGGTTTCTTATTAGTTTCCTGCTCAGCTGTCTGAGGGATTGTTTATATGAGTACTATGTATTAAAGAATGCTTTTCTTTCTTGACTTTTTTATTCTTTAATGTTCTTTAGATTGGTTCCTACGTTTCAGCTGATGAATTTTAAAAAATCAGTACATTCTATACTCCTGAGTATTAATACTTGCATTATTTTGTAAAATAAAATAGATGCATTTCCCTCTAACCTCTGATGTTAAATGTGAAAACTCCAAAAAGCATTCAGGTATATGAGGAACAATCTCAGGTACTACCTATGTGACAAATAGTTTAAGTACAAATATGTACACTTTGGGGTATGAAATTTAGTGTGGTGTGTGAGTGCTGATCAAGACATATCAGGAATGCTACAAGACTGAATTAATGTGCAAGAGGAATGTAGTGTGCTAACAAGATTGCAGGCAATCCTCAGTATGTGCCTCACTCTCAAAACAAAACTCAGAAGGCAAGTAGAAAATGAAACCCACTGTGAGTGATGATTGTTTTGTCCTTAGGAAAATAAACAGCCATGGCTAAACTTTCTATTGCATTTTTCATACACTGGGTCATTATGGTGCAACATTTGTTTTGCTTGGTTTACAAATACCTTGTATGTGCATAAAAGAAGCTCCAGCAAATTTTTCTTTTTTTAAATTCTCTTTTAGCTAAAGTGAAGAAATTTACAATGCTTTGAATTTACAATATTTTTGTTTTCAAAAATTCTGAAAACAGCAAGAACAGTTTCCTTCAGTGCATCTCTGCTTATTTGTTTCAAGGATTTACATCTATAAGAATTATTAAGATGCTCATTAACAGTAAATTCCTGTTCTGAAAACAAATGATTTTACGTTTATTTAAGGTTAGACCTTAGGCTGCCAGTGGACAAGTGAATTTAATTTTTTAAAAAGTTATTATATTTCTTTAAATAGTCCACAATATTTATACACTTTCTCCACACTGTTTATGATACCATTTTGCCTTTTAAGATCTTTAGAAGTAATACTTAATTAGGCCTGATCAGTACTGTTTGTTCTGATCTGTACCTTATTTTCAAGTTAATGTACCTGTTCAGAGGTGAAGGGGAATTGAATTAAATTCTCTTGAACTGATTCTTGTCTTTTCAGATGCAAGTACTGCAAAGAGCTAATGCTAATATATATCATAAAAAAATTCCCTGAACTTTACAATTTTCAAGATGCAAATGACTGAATTTCAGCATTTGTTCCCATATTGAATATCTGAACTCCAATTCTGTCCCACTCAAGTGATTTAGACTACGTTACTGTAACTTCAGTAGGTGCTTGACAAAAACCATAAGTGCATGACTTGCTTTGCAAAAGTTCCTACTTCACCATTGCTTGGCTGTATTTACTATAACAATGTTTAAAAAACAACCTCTTTCAAATCTTTGGTATATTTAATTAAAAAATATTTTGAAAACACTAGCTTTTATAAGAAGAAAGCAATTAAGACACCCTGTGGAGACAAATAACAAAGTGAAGTTCTTGTATACATCACTGAATTGTGTCAGTCACTGTTTGTCAGCAGGAGACCACTCCTGGGATGTCTGTCCAGTTTCATTCTGATTTGGAGTGCAAAACCAGGAAGAAAAGTAGAGCTGAAACTTTTCACTCACATCATTTCTTTGCTCTAAGACACAAAACCTCACCCATGACAAGAAGACAAGATACAAGAGCTCTTTTAGAAGATGGACAAACGGATTTATGGTGATATTGTTTTATAAGGTCATCCAGTATATCTGTTGGATGCAAGAAAAAAATAATGTAATTTAATTTGTCTTTTGCACTTGTGGTGGGATGTCAAACTGCTCAGAACTTTCAAGTAGATGTCAATGTACAGAGAGGTTTTTAAATGGAAAAAAGAAAAGTTACATTTTAACAAAATACTTAATTAGTGCCACCAAATTTTAATTCAAGAGAAATCTAAATACTTGAGAAAGATATAATATAAATATCTATATGCAACTTCCACCTGCCAACTCACATCTTTTTCATTGTTTGGTTTCCAGAAAACTTAGTCAATTCCTGAGCTATGGCAAAGTCTGGTTTCTTCAGAAGTTACCTTTTTTTTTCCAGTGTGATTCCCGGCTCTATTTTTTTTTCCAGAAGTCTCAATTTCCTGAAGAAGTGTTAAGTCCCAAGCTCTATGCTTTGATTCTCCTCATGTCATGCATTAAGACCTCTGCAGCCTTCTCCCTGATGAATAAGCTACCTAAGATTGAGATTCTTGTCCTCCATCCACAGGGATATGAATTGCTTCTGCTAAATAAACGCCAAGTAAGTTGGGTACTAAATCATGTCTACATCTGTCACAGAACAATTGGTGACATTTTAGCTGCCTTGCTTCTCTGGATGAAGATAATTTTTCTATGAGTTTAAGGTGTGTAGGAATTGTAAGTGTTCATTTGCCCCTTTCAAGATGAGGCAAGTGCATGTGTGGCCAAGGATGAATGCAGGCAATCCCAAATGTAGATTTTTTTTTTTTTTGGGGGGAGGGCTGTTACCTTGGACTCCTTATGGAAATAGGGAAAGGAATCATGGATGAGGAAGACAGCGTCTGTCTGGTGCTCAGTCAGACAGGCGCTAAATTGTCTGCCTTTTCTAAATGACATTATAAGGCAAGGAAGAGGTACACTGTGGAAGTGAAAGTCTACACCTTTAAAGCAAGAAAAAAGAAGTACCTTCTTACATAAGTATGAAATCAGTTTGTGGAACTAGTTCACTAACAGTAGTGATCACTGTGGCTAAGGGCTTACTGGGATCAAAATCAAGGACTGCAGATCTTTTTAAAGATTAAAACATCAGCAGTTGCATTAGCTTGAAGGGGTGAGGAAGGAGATCAAAGAAGTTCAGAAATGTTCTACTTCAAGGGGATAAATTCAAGCAGAGCTGGGATATCTGTGCAGCTGTAACCAGTAATACCATTAGCATTGTCCTGCACTTCCTTCAGTCCCATCCAAAACGCTGTCTACTGTCAGAGGTAAGATACTGAATTAGATGTGTCATCAACACGACATGAGATGGCAATTTCTATTTTCCCACGCCCTGCCTTTGTAATGATGTTAATTAATTGCTCATTATTTAAAAATTGCAAAATCTCAAATGACTAATTCAGCTCAAGGTTTCAGAAATATAACATGCCCCTTGTACTCTATAGGAAAGTGAAAAGTTTATTCTGGAATTTCCTTCTTTTTCTCAATTATAACTCTAAATGTGAGATTCACATGGATCTTCAGGTTAAGAAGGAGAAGAATAAAAATTAGGAGTTGTCTTTCTGTAGTTTCTCTTTGCAGATATACCCTTCTGAAAACCTTTTGGTCCTGCTTGTTCTGTTCAGTACAATTAGGCTGATGTAATTAGGTTTTTTTAGTTCAATAGGCTTAGGCTGACGGGCCAGCCCTGACACCTTTACCTCTTTTATTCTCCTCTTATGATGTAATATAAGCTACTTGGAAAAGTAACAACACTACTTTTTAAACCATTTTGTCGTAGACGGATTATTAACTTATTATTAAAAAAAAATAAATTTCCTTGACTAAGATATCTGTATTTCAAATCCAGTATTTCTAATGGTTACATTTTTTAAATTTTTTAATGATTACAATGTGCAGCTGAACATAAAGACTGGGATCCTCTTACCAGTACTTCACAGGTTACCTTTATGACCTCGTGGTTCATCTGAACACTCCAGTAAAAGAATTTGGATCCATGCTATGATTTTTTGGAATCTCATTTTGTATAACCCTGCAAAGTGCATATGCTAGTCACTTCTGTGGTACATTACTTCTCTTTAAAGTATTAACTGTTGAAGTACATGGTTTTATTATTCTATGTCTGCTAAGAAAATTTTATCAGGAAATTCCTAATGGTTTCACTGACTATACATTAGTGCTTCACTCCAAAACATTACAAACTCTAATTCTAGCACAGTAAATGTGTATGGCACCATCCTCTGTCTTCATAGCTAGTAATAGTAAATGTAAATATTCTAGACAAAATATTTTTACAGAGACTTTTTTCTTAAGTTGGACAAAATTACGAACTACTGAGTTTAATATGGTAATAGCATGCCTACAGGTTTTTGGAATCCCTGCAATTTAAAGCAACTAAGTTGTTGTATAATACAAATAGTTTAATTATGTAATAACTTTTTAATTGTTATTTAAGATGCACATTTCAAAACATTGCATCTATATTCCATATTTGCTGATTGAGAAAATATATCTTTATTTCAAGTTATTTCTAATTCTAGTGGAGTCAAATGGTGATACTGATCACAGAAGACATATTAGTATATGTTTGACTTTGACAGAAAGAAAACATTAAAAATCTGTTACACTGATCATGTTCAGAGTGAGAAACTTGTATTTAAAGGTAAGCATAAATTTAACCTCACCTTTGAATCAGGGATCAGATTGGATTTTTTTCTTAGTCAACGCTGAAACTTTTTAAAGTGTGTTTACACCAGTATTACTGGGACCTCTGTAACTGCCAAATGTTTGTGATAACTTTTTCACATGATTAGTTCTTGAGTACAGAGTTCTTTGTTGGTAAGGAAGACTTTTACATGTAACTCTGTGAAGCTTCTTCATGTCCTTAACTTATGTTAATAGTATTTTTGTGCTAACTGTTCCTAATTTATTAGTCTCACATTTTTTGCAGGAAAGATCCAATAATTTCTGATTATTAACTTTCATATTCTGAATAGTGTCTTTAATTTTGTTTACACCAGCTTCAAACCATCCAAGCACAGCACTGCTTGTAGGTTTATTAGCAATAATCATCTACTTACTTACTCTTCCACCAAACCTTGTTGTCTCTTCTTTCCCACCGCTTTCTCCTCTTTGCTCCTCATATATTGCACAATACTATCTCTTACATGCACCTCACTCTCTGGAACTGTGGTCTGCTTGGAACTGCAGTGACAAAACTATTTATGACAAACAACTATGCACATTTTGGCTCCTTCATTAAGTGACAATGCAAACATATTTCCAGGGGAAACCAGTCTCCCTTGTAGCTGTTTGGTCCATTATTTGAGCCCACAGTAGGATTTGACAGGGTCCTACCACTGTTCAAGAGATTGTTACCTGCTTATTTTCTCTGACATACCTTTAATGCTGGCTGAAAGTCTTTGGATAAAAAATGTTCTTGTGATACATCAAAGATGCAGATTTTTAATATCTTATTGGAAAATTGTTGTATTTGAACATGTGCTGATGCTTTTTGCTTTTCTAAACTAGTCACTCAAAATGCTAAATACTTCTGGTTTAGCTGCTTTCTGTTTAAAAATGCTGCTGTGCTCTTTCTTGTTACAAACACCAATTGAACACCCCCTGAGAGGGTATAACAGGATATACAACCTCTGAAGGAACCTTGCCTTTGAGAATAGAATGGGAGTGCACTAAGCATGAATAGCAATTTTTCCAAAGCACATCCTCCACATTACTAAGTGTATACATTGACTTAATTCTTTGATTTAAAATCATGCTTCTTTCTGTAGTGAAAATCATCTCCCATTACGGTGCATAGCAAACATTGTGACCCATCCATGCTCATCAAATATTCCCCTGGTGTTTTTCACACAGGCTCAGGATGACTCAAGTCTACATCTTCTAAAAACCTAATGGATGAGTCTAACCTGCCTTTCTCCTGACTTAGTAAAAGTAAACTGGATTTGTAACACTCTGCAATGGGACAATTTTTCCTTTGTACTCTGAGGAAGATGGTCTCACTGTGGAAAACTTTCAAGGTCTAACTTCTTCATTATTCTAAGTTTTCCTGATTATAGTTGGGGAGTTTAAATGTAGCCATCACTCTCAAAAGAGAATTAAATTGCAATATTACCAAGCAAAGGCACTGCAGGTAAACAGCACATCTTTTGTTCTGCTGTTGGAAAAAGTTCCTCTACAGCTACATGCTGGTTTTCAGTGTCACCAGCTCCGTGCTTAGAGAACCTACAGTGCCAAGAAAAGCAATTTCGTACAGAGCTGGCTTTTTTGTGCCTGCACCTCGGATGCCTTTTGCTAAGTCTAATCTTCTAATTAGGCTCTGCATGACAATGACGTAACTTTGGTATGCTGTAACTGCTGCTTTTTGATGTTATCTCTGACACATGCTAGCCTTGAACTTTCAGCTGCCAGAATCACTGGGATTAACCAGGAAGGATAAATGTTTAAAAATGTATGCTTATTGGATAGGGGAGTTAAAGGTCACTGATGCTTCTCCTGTACTGCTGCTTCTCGTTTCGAGACAGTATTTCTGAGACAACATGACTAGAGCTACGCATTCTGCTGACAGTCCTATGCAAGCATCAAACATATATTCATCTAGCTTTTCTGGTTAGCAAAGATACTACTTCTTTCAATCATTCTTGGCTCCAGAAAATTACTTGCATTCTAAAAAAAAAAAATCAAACCTGACATCTCCAATTGATTCAATGAAAAAATCATGTTTCTGTTTTTAATTTTCTCCTAAAGATCTATGTTTTGTGGTCATACAGTGCTACGAAAATTAACACGAGAAACACATTTCAGAATTATAGTATAGTCTTTCCTATATCCTCATTCCTATTTAGAATTATTGAGAGGAAAATGCAATCAGCATAGGTTTCACAAAGTTTTTCTGGACTTTGACCATTCTGAGTATATTGAAATGGTGGCTTATGTAGGTATATGACTCAAAGCTGATCAAGATTTTTTGCAAATACATAAACTAGTTTAGTAAAAAAATCCAAATCTGTACATTTTCAAGCTTTTGCAATTCTGACCACAACAGAGTTAAGAGGGAGAAAGAAAAGGAAAAGAAAAGGAAAAGAAAGGAAAAAAACAAAAAGTAAAAGGGAAAGAAAGGTAAAAGAAAAGAAAGGTAAAAGGAAAAGGAATGTGAGAGGAAAAGAAAGGTAAAAAAAGGGGAGAGTAAAAAGGAAAGCTTTTTTTGTTATTTTATTATAAGGAAGACAGGAAATTTAAGGTGCATCCTGAAGTAATCAGCTGGAACTCACCTAATTCTCTCTTACTCAGCTATTTTTCAAAGTCTTTAGTTTACCCTATGTAAGTAAAATTAAATGGTTGCACACATCTGTGCTGCCATATATTACAATGCTTTTAAGCATTTTTAATACACTAAGTTGCACTATATAACAGTTATACTTATATGAAGGTTCCCATAGGTTTCAAAATTGCTAATTATATTTAATATCTTTAATTTCCGACACCTCAACCATAATAAACATCTAATTAATGGGCTAATACTAGGTGAAGGATAAGTTTTTTTAGACCTATTAAAACTATTTTTGAACATGTTGTCTTTTCAAAGGTAGTTTAATGTCAGTTGTTCAAAAGATAGTTGGACACTCATGGATTTTGTTAAATATATTCATAATTAGGTGTTTAACATTCTTAGTTTTGACAATAATAAGGAACTTGCTAAGCTTGATAGGAATCTAAAGAGATCTATTTTTTTTGCATCTTTTGCAAATACTCTTGCAAATTTTCTGGCATAGATGGGTCAGAAAGAAGGAGTGATAGGAGTGAAGGATAGAAGAAGAGAAAGGGAAAGGTGGTTTTTTTTTTTTTTTTTTTTTTTTTTTTAACAGTCAGTGGAGTGCAACTAAAAACTGAGTGAGTGTGGTACTGGAATCCTTAAGTATCTTTAGCCATCTAGGCTAAATAACTACTTCCACAAGTTTTCACCTACAATCCCACTCACTTAAATGTAACACCAAAATCTTCCTAAAGGAGCTTGTGTATGGGTCTTGATTTAATTTTGCGATTTTTGTCCTCTAAGATTACTTGCAGTTTTCAGGAAGTTTCAGCTTAAATTTCAAGGAGTTTTTTGTGGTTTTTTGTGTTTTTTTTTTTTGTCTTGTTTTGAACTTTAATTATATTTTATTTATTGAAGCTTGAAAGGGACTAAAGGCAGTCAAAGTGTAATTTTAGCATGTAGTATTAACCATATTGATTAAGATAGGTATATAAGAAATGGATCCAAAGCTGTCCTCTCATCTTTGAGTAATGAAATGGCTGATTGTCCTCTTCAGGAACAAGCCATAGAGGATGTTTCAGGACAAAAGTTCTTTAAGGATGGTCTATATTGCTCATTATTTCCAGGTTGGGCATGTTAGAAAGCGAAGAAAGTGTTTACAGAAGTGATCAACATCGGATTGGATATGTTGACAATAAATCAATAACTCTCTCTGATATAAACCTTGTAGTAGAGTGAAAATGTCTGAAATATTTATTAAAAAAAAATAGCAGGCAGATAAATACAACTCAAACTTTATTAAAAATGGCCAGTTTAGGTTGAATTTTGGCACTGCATGATTTTAGCAGTGTTGGACTGAAAGATAAGACATATGATGAACAGTATGAGTGGGTGCTTTCCAACACCTGCCAAATGAACTGCAGACAAAACAGGGAGTCAGTAGAGAAAAAAGACAAATCACTAATATCTTGATTAAGAAATGTTGGGACTCCTTCTGTTCCTGCTGCTTCACACCTACAAAACTCCAATGAATTTCACTAATTTACCAGTCAGAAGTGAAATTTGAATCATCCGTTCTGGCCTGAAGTCTTTAGAGCACTGTCGTGGTTTATAAAACCACGGTTACAGTTTTTTCCCTAAACACCTGGTGGGCTGAGGCAGGGAATTGGGAGGGTTTCACTCACCGCTTAGTGTCACGGGCAAGAGACCAACACGACTCGT
>NW_010114968.1:28270-46664 GCF_000699245.1 Pterocles gutturalis | reverse complement strand
CTTGGCCACCTGGGCACACTGCTGGATCACATTCAGCCGGGTGTCAACAACATCATCGGGTCCTTTTCTGCCAGGCAGCTTTCCAGCCACTCTCCCCCGAGCCTGTAGCGTTGCAGGGGGTTGTTGTGACCAAAGTGCAGGACCCGGCACTTGGCTTTGTTGAACCTCATACAGTTGGCCTCAGTCCATCAGTCCAGCCTGTCCAGATCCCTCTGCAAAGCCTTCCTACCCTCAAGGAGGTCAACACACCCACTCAGTTTGGTGTCATCAGCAAACTTACTGCGGGAGCACTCCATCCCCACATACAGGTCATCGATAAAGATGTTAAACAGGACAGGCCCCAAAACCGATCTCTGGGGAACACCACTGGTGACTGGCTGACACATGGACTTAACTCCATTCACCACGACTCTCTGGGCTCGGCCATCCAGCCAGTTTTTTATTCAGCAAAGGGTATTCCTGTCTAAGCCATGAGCCAACAGATTCTGGAAAACAAGGCAGCTGGCCAGACGTAGATTGCTACTTTGAGATGAGATGAATATTTTCCCAAACTCCCTTGGTGTTATTGTCTAGATCTCCAGTGACTGCCATGGGTGCTTAGTTTCCTACATCTAAGTCTCTTATTGAGGAACTAAATCCCTCTTGATAAGTGTACTCAATGTTTGTGTACTGGGACAAGTGCAGATTGACACAACTTCCTCCAGGTTCCTGCCTGGAACAGTCAAACCCCAGCATAGAAACAGAATTGGTTTTGCAGGCACAGCCTCCAGATGAGGAGCAGGAAATGCTAGCTCATACACGGTATCACTGACTTGTGTTCAGCTGCCTTTGAATGTGGACCAAAAAGCAAGTGTCTGTCTATACACCACTGAAACAATCTAGCCTTGCTGTCTAGTAATTCAGCATATATACAAGATTTAATAGCCAGAGACTACATTACAATTTTAGTGTGCTTACCTCACTGCTCCTCCTGAAGATATAACCTTGCAGTGTGAGTCACAGTGAGACAGGGCTTTCAGATGCTCATTGAATCCTCTGGCTTATAAAGAAGTTCCTTTTCTCCCTTCTGTCTCTTGGTTCTGGTGTCAGCCTGCCGCTCAGCTGATGCTGAAGCAGAGAAGGTAAAGAGATCTCTCTCTTCTAACTATAGGTCTTGATATTTGTACCACTATCTGATAGCAGCATCTCAGCTGATGTGGGAGCCTAGATATGAAAGAGGCCATCAGCTGAAGATCAAAGTTCAAGAATGGAGAATTCAAGGAAAAGGAGCATTTTCACTTCACATCTCCTCCTCCATTTGACAATATAAACCAAGCAGAAATTGCAGTTGTCTGATTCTCTGTTACTCATCTCTCATTTAAATTGCACAGTAGACATACGCACGCACACATATACCCATGCTCCTTGGACATGTCCTGTCCTAGACTTCTGGGTACCCTGAGTTGATATGATTGGTTACTGTATGGGACAACGTATGTTGTGCCTGTGTACATGCGCAGAACACTTAGTCACTAATATTTTGGGTGACTGACTGAACTTCCAGCTGCCTTCAGCCAGAATGTCGCAGAAAAGTATTTGACAAATTTTTAGAGGAACTCTCCAGGTAGAAATTTCAGACAGTCCCAGAGATTCCTCCAGAGAGCTCATGCTCTGTCTAAACCAACTATTAGGCATAACCAACGTATGCTTCAACTACCAGCCTGGTTGGAGAATCTGCCCATCCCAGAGACCCCCCTTGGCAGCTCTTCAGGCAGAGTTTACCAAAATGTACATAGGTAAGGTACTTGTAAACAGTCCAAATAAACTGTGCCTACAGGTGCAGAAATTATCGCATGGCAGTGAGTCTTTTGTACATAGATAATCAACAGTAAACAAATCACATATATCTTGAATTGGTCATGTAAGACCATGGGTCAGCTGAATTATGAGAAAGCACTAGAATGGCAGTTCAAGGTGTCTCACCAGATCCAGCTGAAGATATTGTTCCAAGGACTCTTGCAAGGGAGGCTCCTGCCATCATCTGAACAGTGACAGACCATCCTGTTTAGGAGATCTGATCTCCCATGCAAATGGCAAAGATTAATAAATTAATCTTTTTTAGCAACAACAGCAACAAATGTCCACGGGTATCTGCACAAAAATTACCTTTACCAACACCAAGAAAAAAAGCTTTCTACACTACAAGAAGCATATAAGATACGTGTAACCAAAACTAGAGATTCACTTGTATAGACAAGGCTTTGCTGAAGACTGACTACTGCCTTCCATTATGAAGGATTTAGATCATTCAGATGTCTTGTACTGGCTTACTGTGGAAGCCTTAATTTCCTCCTGAAATAAGTGTTTGGTTTAGAATTAATTTGTTTTGACTGAACTTAACAAAGTCCATTTGTAAATTTATACATCTTGAAGTGCTTAATTTTTACTATGTCTTCCCAGGAACCTTCTGCTATAAAATAATTAGGAAGAACAGAGAAAAAATGTGACAAAACTTCTTGCATTTATAGTTGAAAGATGCTGGTTTTCATTCTGAGATTTGCCATTTATACATTTTAAGAGTCAACAATTATGTGGAAAAGCAGTAGCTTCTGTGCCAATTTTCACTTGAATGAATTGAGATATGTGCCAGAAGATAGAACACTTTATGAATGTGTCTTTTCATATGCTACAGTACGTGTCTTGGAAATTTTACAAAATTTATGCCATCTGGTTATCCATTTGCTCATTATAAGCCATACAGTGAGGGGAAAAAAATATATTTTTTTCAGCCTCACTAGGTTAAAACTAAATCAAAAGTACAATTTGTTTGATCTAATATAGTAAGATATGTCTGCTGGGATTGATTAAAGTAAAAACACTGAGTGCCACAATCCTAGACTATATTTCATCATCAAAGACGTTTCATTTACATCGTTCAATGTAATATGAAGATAACAGATAAAGCCATTGTGTCATGCTAAATCCTTCAGACCAACATTTATAAAAACTAATATAAGTGAAACAAACAAAAATGTTCATAAATTAATTTGCACACGTAATAAATCTACTACACTGGAGTGCTTAACATGGTCTGACAGATTTAGGAATTTTTATTTTAAGTTATTACTAGAAGAGTGTTCATAATGCAAAAGATACAGAAAGTTTTCAACATTTTTTTTATTAATATCATAGAGCAGTTATGCCACCTATTATCCATGACTAAAAGAGAATATTTGTTGGAAAAAATATAGATTAATTACCCAGCAGATATAGATTTCTACATGCCACTGAAATGAAGCAGCTACAGCATAACCACTGAAGATCTGATACATGTTTATCTTTGACATATCAAAATGCTTTGCTTTGTTTCAAATTTCAAATGTCAAATGTTTAAAATTTGAATCTTTTCTTCAATATGAGCAGCTTTTCAAAACTGGGATCTTCTGAAGTAGTTAGGCTTTTAAAAACTTGGCAAATAAATGTTCATTAGGATGGTATTGGTCTCACAAATATTTAGCCACCCAAAAGTTGGTGTTGTGACTCAGCTAGTTAAATTTAAAAATGCAAGCAAACAAACAAAAAAAAAAACCCCACAGAATAAAAATGAGAATTATTATTTTGGGTGACTTGAAAAAATTGACTTAATTATTTGGGGTCTCTTGATTAGAATCAAATATATAAACTATGGTTCTGGCAATGTTATTTGCCTCCTTCTACTTTTAGCATTGCAGGGAGTACATCCATCAGGAATATCCAAAGCTAAGGGTCAAATTCATCTTCTGCTTAATTTAGAGAGAAGTTAATAAATACCTAGAAGAGCTTCTACAAAATGAGTTTCTACAGGTTATTCAGGAGTACCTTTGCATTTTTTTTCCTATTTGGTTAATTTTCCTTTTCCTGTTCCTTCTTTAGTCAACAATTTTGAAATACTGTGAAGTCTGTTAGAACCCTTTTTTTACTGGAAATGTGAAAAAAAGAGAGGGTGCATCAGGCCCTAAGAAACAGAACTGCATCACAAACCTATCAGCAAACAGGCAAGTGTGTGAGGCTGAACATCTGCTTACCACATAGTGCCTATTTCTTGCATCTGTTTTAGCCAGGCATTACCTTGTGACCAT
The DNA here is from genome assembly GCF_000699245.1 of Pterocles gutturalis. Classification (NCBI taxonomy): domain Eukaryota; kingdom Metazoa; phylum Chordata; class Aves; order Pterocliformes; family Pteroclidae; genus Pterocles; species Pterocles gutturalis. The sequence goes on along the minus strand of NW_010114968.1, from coordinate 42,567 downwards.
TACCATGATGTCTGTACAACAAAGGAAATGATGACTAATTATTTTGCACTTAACAAATCAAATAGTTTTCAGGATTACAGGAATCATTACATGTGGATATTGTTGTATGCCACTGTTTATGAAACTGTGTTTGAGGACAAAAACTGAAGAGAAATGTTTCAAATTTTGGACAGGAAGTACTTACTGGTTTTGGTAGTAGTGTAACACAGGGAAGTTCAGAAAAAGATGCCCTTTGATGATATTATTTCCCATTTCCCATGCAAAAGCAGAAGATTTTGTTTTCATATCATGCCATGAATGTTGGCCATTAACCATATTCACCATTATTTTAAAATATGAAAACACTGAAAAATGATTTTAGGGAGGTGTTCTTAAAAGAAAATGAGAAGTATATCAATTACACCTGACATTGATTACCTTTGAAATTAGTGAAACCCTGACCTGCTACAAATCTCTCGTCTCATAGTTTATAAAGATTCCAGTTTGTTTCCTGACATTACCTGCTTAACAGTGAGCCAACACAGATGGTGTGCTTGTACCAACCATTCTTATGATTTGATTTACATTAAGTTCTTGTCAAATGATATTCTTGGATTAGTCTTTGCTCTTCATGGTGTTCTGTTATTCAGTAAGACAATGTTATATTTGAATTCATTGGGTTTAAGAGATCAAGGCTTTCTCTTCCTCCCCCTTCTCCAAATGAAAATAAATTCAAGTGATACTGATTTGTCTCTGTGTCAGTGGATGAGCAAGGGAATGAAAAATCAACTTGCTGCCACTTGAGTTTATTTATGACACAGAAGAAATATCCTTACATGCTACTAACAATATATCTCCATAAGAATAATTCAGCTGAACAGTTTCTCATGGAGAAGTATGTTTTCACATTTTACAGAAGAGGTAATAAAATGATACAACTTTTGGTTTTTACAGCATTTCTCAAAACTTGTAAAAATATTTTAATCTAAAATGAACCAACCAACTCCAAACAAACAAGCAAACAAAATTACCCACAAGAGAAGAAACTGTTCAAGGTTTTTTTTTTTTTTTTTTGGTTTTTTTTTTGGTTTTGTTTTTTTTTTGGTTTTTTGCTATTCTTCATTTAACATTCCATTCATATGAGCAGAGTGTTAGTCCTGGTTTTGTGAGATCGATTTGCCATATATGTCAGACACTGCCTTACATTTGCTGTTCAAGTACTGCCTGCTCTATGTTAGGCTGGTTAGTTCTGTTATTCTGACATGAAATAGTTTGTATTTTGGTTTTCATTATGTAGCTTGGATGCTTTGTGAGAGATAGCCTAGAATGGGACAAAACAAACACTGCTGCTTTATAGATTTGCATGTTGTGGTGTAACTACTCACTAATGCTGTGTAAGGGAAGGTACATCATGTTCCAAAGGGAAACAGACCTGAAAGCTATCATCTGAAAGACAAAGTGCCCAATGTTGAAGACAGCTGATAAAAGCATCTTGGTTAATGCAGAACTGACCTTGAAACCTCTTCAGTTACCTGTCCTATCATGTGTTGGTATTAAATAACCTGAAGATGTCATCCATAAGCCAAATCTCCCTCCACAAACGGGGCAGCAGCAGTCCTATACATATAGATGCTGGCAGTGGTATTGGAGCACTTCTGGCACCTGGTGCTTCTTATTCTGCCAACAGCAGCAAATACTATAATGCTTGCTGCCATACTTCATGCTGAACTGCCCTTTTAAAGGGGTTCTCCCCCTTCTTCCCAACCTTGAGATGGCTGTACAGCTCCCAGTTAAATGATCCTCCTTGACTTACTGCAGAAAAATCACGTGAGTGGGGCTGCTTGCTTTTCTGCTTACATCTGGCAGCTCAACAGTGAGGATTTTCTGGGCTCTTCTTGCGCCAGAGGAGTCTCACTGACTTCAGCATCAATATAGAGGTTCTCTCTTACCTCTGATTCATGTGGAAGGAAAGGATTCATCTCACTGAGAAATGACATAACTTACCCCACTGTAGCTTCAAAACTTCCTATGATTTTAGAAAAAAATAAAATTTTAAAGAATTCTCTCCAGCCTGAATTATAAAATTTTCATTCACATGAAGCAACATTCACTGAAAAAAGTCCTTAACTTTATTTAAAGTTTATCTTTTAAAGACACTTTTATATAACTTTTTAGCAAGACAATATCTATAAATGTGAAAAACATCTAAAAATGTTAAACATTTGAATACTCTTTCTGCTTTGTTATGTACGCGTCAACTGCCTTTAATGAAATGGTTCTGTGCCAGCACCACGACAGTCAGGATCTGAGGGTGTGGTGGTAAAGCACAAATAGGCAAATAACAAAGGCTAAACTGTTTTGCTCTAAACTCTGTGACATCTTAAAAATATAATCAGAAACAGTAGGGTGCCCATCTGGCTATGCAATTCCTCTTCTCAGTTCCCAAATGGAATAATGTCAGGTGTGCTCTATAACATGGCAAAAGTCTTGTCATCCCTTAATGACAGTAGCTGCCCACCATTTACCTAGGTAGATTTTCAGTGTGAAGATTTTTTACATCACTAAATGTAAAGTACTTAAAGTCAGACAATCAGAAATGAAAAGGAAATAATGATTTTACAAACAGCTCTTCAAGAAACATTTTTTCCCCCTTCTTTCAGCACTCAGTTTCAAAAATTCCTGTGTATTGCCTTGTGCTCTCTGTATCAAAACAATATAAACTGCATTGGGTTATTTTTAAAATCCACATATTAAATTTCATTTGCATGGTTCTTTCATTGCTCCTCATATGGTCCTATTATGTTTATCAAGAAATCAGTCTGTACAAAGTTGAATCCTGAAATCATAGGAAGTGTTACACCTGACCTCTATGGCATCATAAACCTGATAGAACAAAGCCTCACTGGAACCCCACTGACTAAGCTAACATCCATACCCAAGTTGTAACAGGAAGAAAGCTGACTGCTAATGTATGAAAAAACACTGTGGAAAAACCAGACAAGTGGACCTTTCTCTCAGTCCCAGTCCAGTCTTCTCAGGACTACCATATGCTCAGATCTCAAAGGCACACTTCCTTGTTCTGGGAGCCATTAAAAACTCATTTTATATAGCAGAATATGAACCAGGTGCAAATGCTCTGTTAATATAACTAGACAGAGCACTGTGGACTGTGTCACATTTAGACCAGAATTACCAAGATCTATTGCTAAATAGCTGTGTAATAGCTAAATGGCTTCCGTATACATAATATGTGAGTTTCTTGAAGATTGATATCCAGAAAAGATGATAGCGTGCCCAAAGGTTAAACAAAATGAGGCAAAAAAATTTGCAAAAGTCAGGTTTTAAAATGAACAAGCAAATGACTATAATTTTTAAAACATGCCACAGCAAAAGACTGGGACTGCTAAAATCTGGACATTATGTCTGTGTAACAGCATAAATTCTAAATGGATATTATCAGCTTAAAGTAAGAAAATTGTCAGTGACAGTAAAAAGCAGACTTCCACACATATGTAGTAGGAAGCTGCCTTTCATTAAGTGCTATAATAAACAGACATGTTAATGATCCACGTCACAGTCATCATATAAATGTTTGTCTCATAACACTCCTCATTAACAAAGCCTCTTCATCCACAATTAAAAAGTGTAAGAAAACATACTAGTACTGAGTAGATCACCGTTCTACTATTTCAGTATCAGAGTTGATAAAGCAGTCTAGTATAGAAAAGAAAAAGAAAGCTGTCAAAGGAATATTTCTGCCTTTTACCAGACGGTGCACACCTTGCATGTTTAGTGAATTGAATTTAAATAAAGACTTAGAAAAGAATATCTTTCTAACTACCTGTAGGCTGCAGAATTCTTAAACATATTTGATTTAATATTAATATAGTATGTTTTACCAGATGATTTATTTGATGTAGTAAGTAATTTATTTGATCCAGTCTCTCCCACATAATACATTACATACCTGCTGTGACAGACAATCTATCTAATTCAATAAGGCAAAAGTTTAATTCTGCAGTTTCTTTGGTCTTCTGAATCTCTTGAATAAAGATATATTTTATTAGATTACTGAGTATTAATTTCAGTTTAAACTGTTTCCAGTCCAGTAGTATCTACATTAAGAAAAAATAAACCTAGCTCAAGAGTGAAGAAAAAAAAATAGAACATAACAGCTTTGCAAATGTGCTTGCATACAAGCCACTTGGCTTCAATATGTTTCTCCTGATAAGTGATATTTGTAATCAGGAACATTTCAACAGCTGCTAGTATTCATGAAAATATCAGTAATTTTTAAAATGTCATTTATTCATATTAGTGTTCTATTATTACTCGTTAGTTAAAAATAATACCATGTAGCTCAGGAACTGAAACATTATTATGTACCCATTCACATGCACTGAATTGTCAAAGATATTTGCAATTTACCTGTAATGTGAAAATTGGCATCCAAACTATTTGATGCATAATTAAGACACAATTGATACATTTGTAGACATCATGAATGATGTCAAAAGACAGACATAAAATGTTCTGGATGATAATGCTGTTCAGTGAGATTTTGACAATATATGCTAGTTCTTTGGTGCATTACTTTAAGTTTTCACTTTGAAAGCAAAGGTGAATGTGATGTCAAATTTTGAAAGAATTCCTAGTTTTTAAATTATATTTATTTCTGAATCACAAAGAAAATGAAGAGGCTTGTGGAACAGAATTTGTGGAAAAATTGAGATAGAAAAGTGCTTGACAAACAACATTAATTTAGAGCATCAAAAGCATTCAAGGCAATGGAAAAGGGAGTCTGAAGAAAGTCTAAGTGGAACTAGAAAGTTCAGTTTTGATAAATCACATTTTTCTTTAATGGGGTAGAAAAAATAAAGCCTACACTGACCTTTTTTTTTTTTAATGAGCTCTACTTCAGACTTTATGTATTGGCCTGAAATACATTAATAATTCCTGCATATGTAATTGAGAAAATTGCAGCTCAGATTTTTCCCAGTCACAATTTCTCCATCAGTAACAACAGTACAGTGGTTCAAACATTTAGCCTCACATCGTCCCTGTAACTCTAAAAAGCATTTGGAATTAAGTGGAATGTGGGCTGTCAGATCAATAAACTCATTCCACATCCACAACTGAATACATGACATTTACTGTATTTTACTTGTGGAACCAGCACATTCAGACTCTCCAGTGTCTGAATTTATTCTTTCAACTTGATACCATTAAGAGAGAGGACAATAGAAGGTCTAAGCTTCAGTCTCCATTGATGAGGGCTTACAGCTGAACCTCACTAAGAAAAGGGGGTTTACTGAGAAGCAGCTGTTATGCCATCATAGTTATACCTCAAGCTGTTACACCCAGTTGTCACACTTTGAGACAGCATTGAATGATATACATGCAGAAGCAATAGACTCAAATCCCCCACATACATTCTCTCAAATGAAAACAGAATGAGATTTTTTTCACAATAAAATAGGTGTTATTTATAAATCAGAGAAATAAATCAATAAAATCTAGCGCTAAAAGGGCACTCACTGAATCTCTCTCATGCTGGTTAGGAAACTTCCCTAGAAGTGGTAAGTCTTGTGTGTCAATCACTCTCCTCGATCCAGTTCGTATATTGTACATATTCTGTAATTACCAGACCAAATCCTCTCAGGGGAGAAAGGGAACTGAGTCAGATTTTCTTAATAGCGAAGTGAGTGATTAAATCACTACATAGGAGAGTTTAAAGGCAATCACAGATGTATCATTGTCATCTTTCTGCGCTTGTTTGCAGGAATATTTAAACACTGATATACTTTAGGCATGATGTAATACTTTGACTACCCAATACAAGAAAAATTCCTAAAGACAACAGGAGTCTAAAAGACCACAGAAGCCTGGCAAACTTTGGTGATCAAAACAAAATAAAATGTAAATCCTTCAGGTTGTCAGGTAAGGTCTTTTAGTCCTAAATTTGGACAAAAGCAACTGTATCCTTCTAAAAATCCTCTTTAGGCTCCTCTATTCTTTTTTTGGACCTTGACATTAGACCTTGTAAAAGAAAGCCATGCAATCAGGCAGCAGCATCTTCTGGTCATTCAAATACAACTGTAGGAGGGATTCTTTAAAACCGCTTAGAAGGCTAGAAAGCCTCATGTATAGTCTTTGGAAAATGGTGCTTTCTACAGGTCAGATGGAAACTACAAGTTTCCATCTAATTTAATAAAGTATATTCTTCATGCAACTCTTAATAACAATGAAATATCCACCCAGGCACAGAATCCAGCCCATACTGAAAAAGCACACCAGAAGCTCTGTGGCAACCTACTAAAGAGGCATATGACTGCTTGCCTTCTTTACAATCATTGCTTATTTACTCCAAACATACTTTTCATTAAACTGCAGGAATCACATACAAAAAGATCTGCATTTATCATGAAAAGTAGCTTCAGTAGTCTCTCAAGAGTCCTGTTGTCAGAAGGTCTGTTGTAAAAAAGCCACTCTTTCTTTCTAGGGAGGCTGATCAACTGTTAATGGTTCCCAGATTGAGGAAATCTTTTTATAAAATTTATGGGAGCTCAAGAGAAATTAAGATCTTTATTCTGCCTGCTTGATGCAGACTGATGATGAAACTAGATATGTGAGGGTTCTAGAGAGACTGAGAAGGAGTTTTATGCTACTTTAGAAAAAGTTACTTTTTGGATTCCTAGACCCTGTATTTTTTTCTCAACTTCAGCAAAACCAAAGGAAAAATTAAACAATATCCTCCTATTGTGCTGATGATATTAACCTCACTCAGAAGCATACAAATGCAGCTGGCATGTTCATTGAGTACTAAAACTTGTCACAAGTTAATAGTTAAGAATCTGAGATTTTATTCAAGGCTAAATTGCTGGCAGTCCTGGTTAAGGTAAGAGTAAAGCTGAAGTGCTCCAGCTCTCATACAAGACCTCCAGATGATATTCTTAAAACATCAGGCCTTTTAATAATACTTTTCCATATTTGGGAAGACTGATGAATGCTTTAAATGTTTGAGCAATGCCTGGCTGAGAATTGCGTGTTACTGAACTAGCCATTGAGTATGTGAATGATATTTGTATTTGTTTGTATTACTTACAGTAAAGGAATTTAAAACCCTTAATTATTTGGGACAGTAAAAACCAAATATACACATCTTCTCCCTGTGCTTTGTTCCAAAAAACTGACAATCAGTTTTTTCTACTTTCAACTAAAAAGGACTTTCTGCATACAAAAATCTCTTCACTATTTGCAAATTGGATGTTCCTATGGACTAGTATCAATGAAATAATCCATTTTACTGTGTAATTGTATTTGATAAGTTATACTTCACACAGACTTTTCTGTCCCTCAAGCACCAACTTAGACTGTAGAGTTGTTTTGCTGAAATGAATGACTGTATTTGTAGCATAAAGTAATACTTGGCACCAGTAAAGCTTGCAAATGCTAGCACATAATGACTAATATATTTATTTCTATGTCAATGCCTGTCTAGAATTCATACATTAAAAATTAACCTTTTTAATAATAGATATTCCAATTTTAAAATGAGTGTACTCTGTGTGCTTACTGCTCCTGAAAAAAAAGACATTCTTCATTTCTTATCTTTGTATTTTAAGTGCTGCAGTCTTCTGATGTGGTCTAAGAATTATTTTTTCTCTACTGAGAGAAAGAGACCACAGCCTGTAGCTATATAAACTTTTACATTAGTGATGTTAATATTCTGCTACCAATGCAACTAAGAGAGGATATGCTTTCATTGACATTTCCCTTTGAAGTGAAATCCTAAAGCTTTAATTTTTATTAATGCAAATCCCTGCTCGAAAATACTTTATCCCTGGTCACATATGAGGCAATATAAGATCTAAAGGCATCTTTGCTTTCAAACTTCAGTATAAAACAGCCGCTGCCTGCAATCATACAACCTTAGGCACTGATAATGTCAGCTTTTATAACGCAGAGAAGGCAGGGACAAATTGCTACTTGAAAAGGAGACTTCCAAATATGATACTAAACTTCTTGAAGATAGTGAAAGGATGATGGGGTGCTTTACAGAATCTGAACCTGCGAAACACTTAAAAGACAGGAAAACCTCACAAAAATTTTATGATGGCTGCGATACTGCAAGGTTCACAGAAGAAAATAAGGAAGTTGTGGTTTTCCAATGAATGCATTCCTTACAAATTCAAATTATATGTCAGAAAATTGTGGTGTCTTCTGTCTGTTCTGTACTGCTATACAAGAAATGAAGTCCTTATGATTTTCATATAGTTACAATAAGAGCAAATGTCAAAGACCAATAGTTAAATCAACATTACCTGAAGAATCAGTACAGTTGTCAATAGCAGCATGTTCGAGAATGGGGTACAGAATGCACTTAGTACCAAATTCTGGCTGCAATTCTATTTGAGCTGGTCATGTTATAATAAAAGTATGTAACTCTTCAGTGCACCTTTTCACACTTTGCAAAGGCCACAGTCCTGCTGCCAAATGGCCCATGCATAGGTATAAGAATCGAAGTTGTTATGCTGTTTCTCCATATATGCCAGTCTAACCTTAATGCTTTCTACTTCTCTGGGACTTACTAATATTTTAATATATGAAGTGTCACATACACTCAAAATAGTAATGACAGTTTGTATTTGGGCCTCTGGAAGTCTTCTTACAACTTTATTATACCAGCTGAATTCTGCAATGACTTCTCAGCTAATGTAGACCAGATCAACTCACAGGAGCCCAGTCAACCTACAAGGTGATTGTACAGGACTGGTGGCAACCCAGCAGCACTCAGCAGCTTCTTTGTTAGTCACAACCATGTACCTCATCAGTCAGCTTGGAATATGGGCAGACCCAACTCTTTCAATGGTAATAAAGAACAAAACAGATACACGAGAATTTATCCTTCCAGATAAGGAGATTTTCCCTCTAGCATCACTGGTACCAACAATGTACTGGAAGCAGCAGATACTTGTTTGTGCGCAATTGTGTTCTTAGTTACACCTGTAAACCACTAAAAGTTTGTACAAAGAATCAGCTACAGTCAGGCCCTCCAAGAGGGCTGAATTTGCCTCTCACAGAATAACTGCATTGTATTGTCAGCACATGCATGCGTGTTTAGTGTCCAACCAACTCACACAGTTATTCCACATGAAGAAGAGAGGAATAGGGTTTTTATTCTCTCATGTGTGCTGAGAAAGACATTTTCCAGTAACTCATAGCTTTCCCACAGGTGTTCCAGCGTTTAATTCCTCTGTGGTATACTTGTATACAATACTTCACAAATGAGAACTTGACTCTCACAGTCTCTGACAGAAGCAAGCTGTTTTGAGGTACTTGCTCATGATGTAGGGGGTGGAAACATGCTGTTCAATATTTCTTTTGTAGGATGTACAATGCACGCTAACATTACTTTGAAAGAATTGTAATAAATTCAAAATTCTGACAGTAACAAAAACCCCCAAATGATGTAGTACGTTCAATTTCTTATGTTACTGTTGTCTTTTTATTTTTCCTTTTTCTACATAGGAATGAAACATGACTTTTGAACAGTATGGGTTTTATTTGTTTCTTATTAAAATATGAGGAGCTTTACTTTGATTTTAGTTAATGTTGGATCAGGAAGGATGGATCAAATCCTGAAGTTTTCTTCAGGAAAAAAAATACAAAGAACTTAGTTTACCTTATTGTCAGACACAGACATGAAATTTAACAAAAGAAAACAGAGATGTAGCAAAGAATGATCAGTAAGCATTTCCTGGATAAGAGAGACATTACATGGAAGAAAAAGAAAACACCACCAGCCACTGACTTGGATATTTCTGCCTTCCCATATTGTTCCAGACCTTTATGAGACTACCCTTCTCCTGTGCCAGCTACAGAAATATGCCATAATGGTCTTATTTACAAATTAATCTGCCTCCAGTAAAAAAAAAAAAAAAAAAAAAAAAAAAAAGGCTGATTAACAACTATAGTACTCTCCATTTCTTCATAAATTAAAAAAAAAAAAAACCAAAAATCACACACACTTTAATGTTAAGAGATCTAGTCAAACTCATTAAAAGCACAGATATGAATGTCACACCAGATTTATACTAAACACAGTGAACAGAAAAGACTTTCTGTTCTTGTTTAAATAACTTGTTTAAAGTGCTGTAGCATTTATCTTGTCACTTCAGTTCCTGTCTTGCTAGCATGCTGCCTAGCTTTAAGTGCACAGATGTAGAGCTATACCTTAAAGATCTGTATCATTGTAAACATATTCAAATACAGTTTTAAGAAAGGCATTTGACCTTAATACACTTCACCAATATCATCTGTATCACAGAGTCTGAAGCAGAAGACTAGCTAACCTTCGAGCAACACAGGCTGCTCTCACTGCTGACAATTTGTTACAACACTGGCTGGATGAACAGTAAATTTCAGAAGAAAGCCCCATTGAAGAGCTGGGTATATTTAGCAGACTACTGGGAGCTCTGTCCAAATGATACATTGAGTCATTGGAACAAGCATTAAAGAAGCTGATTTAGTGGTAAATATAAGCTAACAGTACAAATATTCCCTTTAAGACAGAGAATTACTTTCTCCACTTTTTTTTTTCTAAGACAACTTTTCAACCTCCCACCTGTAGTCCAGAGCCCTAAGCACCTTTGCATGACATACATGTTACGTATGTCAAAAGCTTGAGCCAGAAAAGTACTTGCTGAAAATGTTTGCAGTATCTGCAGTGGATAACAATCTATCCCCTGATAGAGTAAGTGCCACTCACATATGTGCACAAAAGCTTTAACAGAGCAGGAACTTTATTAAAGCCAACTCAGTTTAAGCATACACTGTGCTGATGTCTGAACTTTGAAATTCAGAGAGGTGATAAATGTTGTTTTATTACTAATTAAACTATTTTCTATTTTATTCATTTAAATGAAAATCACTTATGTGGGATCAACCACCACCAGAGAAATGCATTAATTTTCATTTAAATTCCATGCTGAGAATACAGGTCTGTAAAGGAATTGGGACAGACATTCAAAGATAACTACTGATGCCAAGTCAGATATCAGGTAGGATATTCAATATACTTAACTGATACAGAAACTTTAAGAAATCCCTTTGCATGACAGTCTGCTTCATTGGGCAATGTAAATATCTTTTAAAATACTACCGATGGGGTTGTAAGTGTTGCAAAAGCTGTGTATTTTCTACACAAAAAAAAAAAAAAAAAAAGGGATTTTCACCATTCAGAGTTTATATTATTATTATTACTTCTGTAATCTTAGAAATGTGGAAACAGGGAGAGGGTGGTGGCAACTGCAACTTGTCTTTATGTATGAGGAAGACATGACTGAACAGCCATGCCTTGGACTCAATTTAAAAAAGCAAAACTGCACCTTTAACAACTTGATACTATTGAACAGAAAAATTGTTTCTTATCCCCTGCTATAGAAAATTGTGTTGTACTTTTAAGCTAGGTTCCCATGGCTTTTTAAAAATCTTCTTTCCAGCCTCAGTGTCATAATTTAAAAAAGAAATCATACGAATACAGACATTAATTATCTATGAAATTTACATTAATTGCTCTCAGCAGACAAAGATAATTTTGATCACATCTCTGCCTTGCTGAATGCTTGCAGGGAAACCTATGGGATTTACAGGAAAGACTGAAAAACAGAATGTTACCAATCTACTTTGCTGCCACAAAGAAGAACAGACACGTTTTCACTTGTGTTTGAGTATGCAAAAAGTTGTCTGCATAGTTTAGGAAAATAAGGCTACAGAATTCAATTTTTTACCTCTTGATGATGCAGTGCTTGATGGTATTGCAGAACTCTAAGCAGAAATTAAAGAATCAAACAATAGCAAATTGGTAAGCCTACATTACTTCTGTATTAGATTAATCCCACTTATTTTGTCTGTTCCTCAAGAATAATGAAGAAAATATTTGGGGAGCTGTGTTTCATTTTAAAAGAAATAACTTATTTTCCTTTTCAAAACGTGATCTGATTATATATGAGACAGTATTTGTGAAGAGAAAATCAGTTCAAATTACGTATTTCACCTTCCCTCTATATTAAAATTCTTACTAAATATTTTTATCGATCAAACTCAGCTTCCTGAAAACTTGCATGAATTTGATTAATTACAAATTCATTCACTTTTCTGCGTGTATCTTCGAACAGGCCAGGGAGATCATAGTTTCTATAATTTTGTCATAATTTCTTTGTTATTAGTGGAGCTTGCTGACATTAAATATCAGCTCCAAACCTCCCTTCATGTCTGTTCACATTGATTTCAGAGGTGTGCTCAAATCTTTGCATAGTTGTAAACTTGGATTTTGTTGGTAGGCTGTTAAAGATAAATATTCTTTAACTGGTTTAGAGTAACCATAAAAAGGTCTATAGATTTTTCTGTCTTTTTAATTGTACAGAATGTTTTGAGATGACCTTAAAACTCACAGAACTCTTCTGTAATCACTTACTTACCACTGGTACTTCAACAAGCACAAAACACTTCACAAAGCTTAGGATGTTCTGTTGTTTTTCTTTCAGAGTGCAATGGGAATAGTGAAATACTTTTGTGATTTACATTGTGCTTAAACTCTCCTCACTACTAAATGCAAATGCCCTTTAAAACACACATTCCAGTTAGATATTTAAGGGCATTTGAAAATTCAGACCCTCAGGAAAGAAACTTACAGACAGACAGAACTAGATCTGTGTGAAAATATTTAATAAATGCAGGCAAACTCACCACGTATGTTATTTTCAAACAATTACTGATTTTATGAATTAGTTAATTTCGATACTTCAGTCAAATAAAAATGAACTTCAAACCTGAAAATGACTCAGTGAAATATAATAGGATATTTGTTGTTTGTTTAGTAAGTGAGTCACTGTACTGATGTATCTTTTAATTAAAATGCAGCAACTCAACTATTTCCTATTTCATCAAACTATTTAATTTTTGAAAGACAAACAATGTAAATGTTTGATGCATTTTGTTTGCCTACAACCTGAAACCTAAGATATGTTATACGCTAGCAAATCAGAAAGCCTATTTCATGCCCAGTTTTCAGTCTGGAGATATGGCTTGTCCCAAATCTTCCTGAAGGCAGTGGAACAGACAATTACTTCAGGCAGTCAGCAGCTATAGTCTATAATATGGCTTTAACATTAGTTAAAATAAAATACAATAAATTTGGCCTTTCCTGGGTTTTGGTTTTACTTATAGGAGCATATGACTGGCTATACTTCCTCACACAAAGTAAGGAATGCTACAGAAATGCTTTTTCCAAATATAAGATTCACATTTTTTAATCTAGTTACTTTTGACCACTTACAGGTTCATTTTCATGTAATTTCTGATAAAACCAAAAGAAGCATTCTAAAAGTTTTTCTCGTTGAAACCAGATGTTGTAAAGCAGAACGGCTGCACAGAGGTAAAATGAGTAATAACAATACCAGGAAATGAAGAGCTGTTTCCTGAAATCCATTTAAAATAATAATGCTAATGTATGGGGAAAAGATGATTTAAAAATATTGTGCAAATATTTGAAATAAAAATGACCATTTCCATGGTTCCACAGCCAGTGCTTTATTTCCATATGTTAATTTCTCTTTTTATGAGACGCAGTTACAGTATCTGACTTGGCTACTGCAGCCCAGACTATACATACACAGAAATGTTTAATGTCGGAGTTTCATCTGCTAAAATCACAGAATATCTTGACCATAACTGAGAATTCTTCACTGACTGATTCTACATGATGCTAATTTCCATATAAAAGCAAGGAGATTGCTATTATCTAAATTACCATTTTTTGTATTTTCAACTTCTTCTACAGCCTGGCAAGTACAAGGATATACTCAGTTTTAACACTTTTTAAAAATTAAATTCATCAGCTGTGATAAGAGCATGACTGGAGATTTGTCACAGACCACTGAAGCATTTAACTGATATTCCACTAACCTTTCTGCTCCTTCTGAACCTATACAGACTTCTCACAGCACGATCAATGAAACAAGCCTTCCCATTCCTAATGACTGCTGCAGGGATACAAAGTTATGAGCCTTGGACAATTACAAACTCTAAAATATGCCATGTTTTACCAGATATCTCTGAAGACACTTGTAGTATGCCATCATCTGAGATTTCACATTTCTGGCTGGCAAATTGTCTTCTGGAAAGAAATAGGGAAGAATGAGTGCTAAGTAATTCAATGATAATTAAAATCATATACCAAATTGATTGATTATGAACTTCAGCATTTTAATTATTCTGGTCTAAAAAAAATAAGGAATCTAAGAGGTTTGTAGAAA
>NW_010114968.1:0-28239 GCF_000699245.1 Pterocles gutturalis | reverse complement strand
ACAGCTTTTGAGTAGGAATTAATTAGAACATTTTATTGATAGCATGCTCAAAACATTTACAACAAAGATCTTATTAACTTTTTGATTCCATCAACTTTAGAAGTAATCTATACTTCTTTAGTATAGATTCACTTATGTTTACTTCTCTTCAACTACATAAGATTTTTCCATGCACATGGAAAATCAGGTCTCCTTGAGGTCAATGTCAAAATTTTGCAGGGTTCTAAAGGAAGAGAAAACTTGGTCCTTTTATGAAGTACAACATGAATAAAATAGAAAAATGAAAAATATGTTTTCATATCATTTGATAACGTACTAGAAATTGTAAATATCACAGGTTGAAGATAATCTTTACATATGTCATTAACAACAAGTTTCACAATCAATAGGATCATCTAACACAAAGACTGATATTTTTTGCTGATTCTTCCATACCAGCCTAGGTGATAGGTTTAATGTTATAGTAAGATCATTGAATCATAGAATGGTTTGGGTTGGAAGGAACCTTAGAGATCGTCTAGTTCCAACCCCCCTGCCATGGGCAGGGACACCTCCCACTAGACCAGGTTGCCCAAAGCCTCATCCAGCCTGGCCTTGAACACCACCAGGGATGGGGCATCCACAGCTTCTCTGGGCAACCTGTTCCAGTGTGATATGTCGTAACAGCAGTAGAAAAGGTTTTATATAAACTTTATTACTTGGAAAGCAAAGAGGATAATTTAGTTCAGAAAAAAATGAGTAAATCTTTCTAGTAATTTTTTTTTATTTATTCAAAAGCTAGACCTCTTAATATTCAGCATGTTTAGATTTTAATTTTTAATAAATATGCTATTGACTTTCAAAAATAAGAACAAAATGACAATGTACACTAAAACTCACAAGCATTAAGGCATCAAGAAAAACAACAGGGCATAAAGAAAAACAAGAGTGAATACCTGATGTTAAATCATTAAATAAGTTTTGTAAATTTTTCAAGAGTACCTAAATTATTTTCTGAGTACCTAAATTACTTTCTAAGTTTAATTCAAAGTCAGTATGACTTTGTTTCTCAATGATTAATCACTTTTAAAATTGGAGTTTACATCAGTGAAGAATAATTGAATATGTTCGAGAAATGAGTCACAAGATGCAAAAGAATCAGCAGATGGCTTAGCCCAGTTGTTTCCACACAGCCCGATATCCGAATTACTGTTGCAGATTCTTTGTGCAGGTGTATTTTTAGGTTTCTAAAGGGTTAGCCTATTTTCCACTGTCTACCACATATCCTGGTTTCTGACCAGTGTTATCTTACAGAGTGGTGGTCTCACTGGATCCATGACCTAGTTCACAGCTTGACAGAACCCCAGTAGACATGGGCAACTCATTAAAACTGGGACAGTTCTTCCCTACAGTGTCGCACAAAATGTCTGATTCACTGGACTTGTGGTGCATGCAAAGAGAACAATGATTTATAAGCTGTGAGACCTAACTCATCATCCGTGAGAGCAAGTTGTGCTCAGGGTCTCCAACATAAGGTAGCCTGTGGCATTTATTTGCACTTCTCAGTTCTGCCCCACTTCTGTTTGCAGAAGCGGCAGCCACAGGTGAGCTCTGTGACCTAAAACAAACTAAAACTAATGCCTCTGAAAGTTTGGCACACGTAAGCCAACATTTCCAAAAGGAAAACATTTCATCTAGTTCCTCACTCTCCTTTCAAACATTTGACATGCTTTTAAGTACCAGAAAGACAAATGTTCCTGGAACTTATTGCACAAGTTACTAAGTTCATAAATACCACCCTGATGTGTTCTGGTATACTGTTGCAGTATTTTCAGTGATGTGACTACTTAGCTTGCCCACTGTGCAAAGTCATATCTACATAGTTACTAAATAGTGTTAATTCTTGTCCCCTTTACCTGAAAATCAAAACAAAAACCCCAGAATTTTTGTATTTTGAAAACAAGTTATTTGAGGAGGGGAAGAAAAGGACACAACAATGAGAAGTTGTTTGTCTAAAGAGTGAGTCATTGGTCACGTGTTTGTGCAAGTGTACCAGCTCTGAGAAGGTATGTATCTTTGTTACATGGATTCAAGGGATAGGTAGGAAGGGGAGGGAGTAGGCTTTATGTTTCCCAAGTGAGAGGAGCTCTGGCAGTGGATGTGGCGTTGTACAATCCTCCCCCCGTGACTGACTCCAACACAAGCTGAAACGTTGCAGTGCAGAGCTAACAGCAAGTCCAGCATGGATTTACCCCCACATACCACACACTTCCCAATAAATTAAGCTTCTGCGTTAATATAGTGTGCATCATCTATTTCATCAGTATAGCTGAAAGCCGAGAGGACAGCTTATTTTTTTTTCTGTGCATTTTCTGCTACATGCCACCTTGTTGAATACATATGGGTTTGCAAATGAACATTGCCTTGGCCTTTTCATGCTTTTTACCATTTCTCTTTTCTTTCTGGTTTTCATTTTTGCTTTAGATTTCCTAAAAGAGTTTTTAGTTCAAAAACTCTGGAAGAACGGTAATCTCAGTTTAGCTCAGCCCCCTGGAACAGCAGAGTTCCCTGTCATTTAGCTTCCCATCTTCCTTCTAATTTCAAACTTAAGGAACAAGTTTCACTACCTTTTTCAGAGCACTACTTTTTTAAAAATAGATTTTATTTGAATGTTTAACCTAACTTTACTTCTGTTCTATCACTTGTCCCTTCATTTATATCACTTCTGTTCTAGCACTTAATTATTCTATTTTTTTGTGTTAAAACAAATCCATGCTTTCATTTGACACTTAAACCCCCCTAATACATGAACAGTTATGATATTTCAGTATAAATCACCATTTTTAAAAGCTTTAAATGCATTTTGTCTTAGCATTTCACAATTTGTCTGCCCTTACAGCACCTTAATTGTTTTTTGGTGTTCTTTAATATTCTTGTAGTTTGCATGAATAGTACTGAATCGAACAGATTTTTCTCTATATACTTTGCTAGTCACTCAGCTCCACTCCATTAATTTTAGGATAATAACTAAAATTCTAAAGTACAACGGGAACTTTAAAAGGCAAAGCAAGTTTTTACATGCTGTAAATATTTTCTCTACACATCTTACCAGACTTCTCACTTTTTTCTACTAAGCAACAGTTCAGCGTGTTTGTATTCTGAAACATCAACAACAAAGCTCACTTACACCTTGGGAACAGTGGGCTTCATCTTTACCACTTACAGAAATATCTTTCTTTCTGTTCCATCTGGATAGTGACCTTCACTGACCTACATTAGCAATAGGGTGCAGTGCAACAACTTTAAACTTATAGAACATGTTTACAAGTAATAAGTTTCTGTATATATATATTTTTTCAAACAAACAAACTGTAGACTTGTGGTGTATTGCGGCCTGCAGAGTAGCCTGCTGTGGGTTTTTCATGGAATCATCTCAGTCTTGCAGAAAAAAAAGTGTACTTAGGATGAGGATGGAAAGGGGACGATAACAGAGTCCTCTACGGGGTAGTGGCCATTTTATCTGCTTTTCAAAATTTAACACCTAAATAGTACTTTGTACATGGATTTGGCTGGGATTATATTTGAGAGACAAAGAAAGGCTAGAGCAAAAGATGGAACAGAGCTGGAGACAGATTGTCAAGGGAAATCAACAGGTATAAAAATTCTTTTCACTGAGGATTTTTAGTGCTGAAGGGCTGGGGTGGCTGGCCTGTGAGTCCACCACTGTTTGAGTTAAGGCTGAGAGAAATAAAATTTTCACAGTTGTCTTCATAGGGGGTCTGGGAACCATGTTCCCAGGCCAGTCAAGACTGATATGCAGGTTCTCCTCCGAGGAATATTTAATCTCTGGAGAAAACAACGTCCCTGGCCTATGGCTCAGACAAGCTTTATGGCTAGGGCAGAGATGGAGAGCCTGGAGCTATGTTGGGAGGGGCCTCAGAAGACTCTCCCAAAGTAATCTAAGACTTGATGTTCATATCTTCGCTGAGGGATATTGATTTGATGTTTGGCTCTTGCCTTGGAGATCAAGAAATTTTGTAACCTGATTCATGTCTTCCTTTGTGACTCTCTCCCAACAGTGACATGCAGCGGCTGCACAATGAAATGGCAGTAACTGGTATTGTGGTACATATTCCAGCTTGGTACTCTGTGTAACAACTTTCCACTTATGCATGTTTTTCTCACACCTAAACACATTGTAGACATCTCGTGTTCATGTACTAGCATGGTAGCTCTCAGCCTGGATTTTGCTTGATGCACTCAAGCTCTCAGATTCAATCATGTGGCAGCTTGGGCTGACCATGAAAGGGGACACTAGGTGACAGCGACAAGGCCCTTCAAAAGGTAATAGCTATACTTTTCCTGCTTTTCAGCATATAGTGACCAGGTAGTTTCATCTTGTTAGCAGTATCCTGACAGTGAACAACTTTTATTCCTCTTTATTTTTATATTCTCTTCTATCTCCTTTATAAGTGGATATATGCACATGAATGCATACACATCTACTTCCAAAATTTCTGTCAAGCTGTGCACCAGCTAAGATGCATTAAAATTACAACTGCCTAGTAGGTTTTGTTTTTTTTTTCTCCCATAATTAAGACCAAATGCTTTCATTAAACTGAAACAGCAGCATTTTTGATGGTGGTAAATACAACAGAAAATTTAAGAGAATTAAATGGTGCTCTGTAGTGCTAGTGAAGTTGGGTGAAATATTTTTCTTCTCCCTCTGAAACATCAGGAATAACACTCATGAGAACTACAAGAAGAGTTTGGTAAATTAATTATCTGTGTAGTATGACTGGAATTGCAAAAGGCCACAAAACATTTAACCTTTGGACTGATCGGAACTATGCCACTCTGCTGCTGTAAAGAAATGCTATATTATATAGCTTTTTTTTTTTTTTTGAGGGGGTGTTTTTTTTTTGTTTTTTTTTTTTGTTCAACAAGCTTAAATACGCTGCACTAAAATTGTCAAAATGAAAGGTACACCTCTAGAGCAAGCAGAATTTATTCACTTTTTGCTCCTAATCAATGCTCAAAGGCTAAAGGGTTTTTTAACATAATGGAAGACAATTAAAAGTAAACATATTTCCTGCTAAATGTTGCAATTTGTAGGGGCTAATGATTTATACTTTTCCTCACTGCAGAAAATGTTTCTTTTCAGATGACAGTTATTGTTTCCTAATTAAGAATTCACAAAAGTGCCACGTAAATGTTTATAGTTTATTCCCATCATATCAAAGGTCTGGGAAATTTGCCAGTGAATGAAACATTGTATTCCATAGGAAAAATGAAATTAATACTTCTGCGTCTGATATGAGAGATTCATTCCTTAAACCGACATAGTCATAAATCTGTATTAGAGCAAACAGCACAGTCAGGGTATTATCTCATCGGTCTTTCAGCTTGGGATTTCAGAGGCTTGAAATGGTGATTACTTAATAAGGCAAAGAATATCCAAACCTTTAAAGGCAGGCATGAATGAGCTTTGTTGTCAACCTACTTTCCTCTTTGGAAAACAGAAGCTGACACTAATCTCTGCTTTTATATGTGTAGCAGAAGGCAAGTTTGGGGCTTTGATGACTTAAGAGGGTTTTTGTCATGTTAGAATTGCCAACAGCAGACGTAGTGCAGAGCCAGGGAATGAGGCAGACGTATGACCAGATGGAAAAGTAATCTCAGGAGGACTGACTTTAAAGAAAAAAAAAGGGGGGGAAAAAAAGTGCCTCAATATATCCGGCCTCTGGCAGTATGACCAGAGCATCGTATGCCTGTGTCCTTCCAAAAATCCCATCAAGGTTTCATGTACACTGCAACAGCGATAAACCCATGTCACAGGCTGCATTCATTTCTACCTGGGCAATGATGGTACATCCCTCTTCTTTATTTAATGGTGACAGAAAAAGCAGTCAAAATACAATTTGGACTGCTGGGTTCTCACACTTATCTCTTCTTCTGTTTCACATATGCTGTAACATATTGGCTTTCTGTGCTGTGCCTCAAGTGCCTAACATAAAGTAGAGTCAAACGGAAAAAACTGCATAAGAGACACTGATGCCACAGTCAGAGGCTCATATTTTACAATGATTTTACTATTTGTAGGCTCCCTAATGCTAAAGAAAATCTTGTAGGGACTCTAGAAGCCAAGTAGGTAACAGTCAGTATGGAAATCTGGCTTAAATATAGAGGGGAGAAAACATATCAGAGATCCATTTCAATTCTTCCTGCCCACTCTAATCTTAAACAAACCCTCCCTCCCCCTGCTGATCTTCCCAGTTTGAAAGAATTCATTCACTGTCATCCCTCTGCAATTGTGTCCATGGGTGTACACTAAAAGTGTGGTTTGGTTTGTAGGCTAAATTAATGCACATGCCACTTAATTGAAAGACTCAATGAACTCCACAGACAAAGGTGAATTCTTATTTATGCCTTCTGAGCTAAAAATACCTTTATTTATTTCTTTCATTATTTATTTAAGAGAATAGAGATGGTATTCCCAAGTTCTTTAAAATACGTCTTAAAGAAAAGATATAAAAACTGTGGAGAGTGAAAGGCACTTTTGCCTCAGATTTTGAAAATTAAAGGTAGACCCTTTAACTTTTTCTCTGTAATAAACATATTCTAATTTGAAGTTAATTCTAAAAGTATGCTCCATTTTATAAATATTATTTAGGAGTTTTGAAATTCAGAAAAGGTAATCCTTGAGATGAAATTGCAAGAATCAGAAATTACAGACTAGATCAGGTATCGCTGCTCTGAAAATGTGAAGTGTAGGTTATTGCACCCAGGGTTTGCATATGTCTTATAAAAGGAGATGTACTTTTAAGAAGTTTATTCTCTTAGCAGAGTCTGAGCAGAGCTGTGCAGCAACACCTCTTAGTTATGAACAGTCAGTGAGAAACTGACACCAAATAAAGCAAAGCTTTCCCAAGAACCTCTGATACTCTGTGATAACTCAGCAGCATACATCCAAAACCAGCTGGTAGCCTACAAGGAAATTAATCACCTTGAACCTCTTCTCGTGGTACAGCAGAGTTTTTGTTGTGCTGTGGAGTCAATTCTCCTTAAAAGCGAATGGCCAGTGGGGCTATTCTCATCAACAGAGTGGTAATTGCAGCAAGGGCTGCACAGAGAGTGCTGTGAATCAATGAAAATGTGCAGAACTGGCCAATTCTTGCTGTACAGCTGTTTGGCAAGCTGCCAGCACAGACGGAGAAAGACAGATAGATCTTCTGGTTTTAGAGTTCAAGGGTGTGTTTCTGTACCTTGGTGTAGATCACTGGTCTATGGAGAGAAGATAGTGGCCTAGGAACAGTCCTCATTTTCCTAACTGGAAGAGGGGAAAAACCTGTCCCAGCATCCCTTCTGTGTGAAGGTGAGAAAATTAAGCAGGGGAGAGAAAGCTGAGAAGAGGTTTCTCAACCACGGGAGGGATATATTTGAATAATTTGTTCTTCCAACCGAACATAAGAAATTAGCTTGCTGTTATCTTGGCACATAGTAACAGTCATTCATTTCAAAATCTCCGGTTCACACCTGAACCTTTTTAAGGCAAAGGAAAATTTATCATGTTTCATATTTTACCAGATTACCTGATTTCTTTTTGTGCATCATAGAGATACCAGTGATATAGCTGACACTTTTTTCTTTGATTTCTCCTTTGGTTCTGAGGTTGATTAAACTCTATGATTTTTTTCATAATGAAAAATAGTAAGGCCAACATCCAGTCACCATTTGAAAATTTCCATTCAAAACTCAATGGATAAGACACCAGGATGTCTTCCATCTAGCCTGGTGGAATTTAAAGTTTATTTTTACAGTTCCAAAATATTCCAATCAACTGAAATATCACCTTCTGTTAGACACTGCACAGTATTTAACAGCAGTCACTTTCCAATGAACTTAAATCTGAAGAGAATTACAGAAGAAATAGAAACAGAAACAGAAATAAAAATATAAATAAATAGAAAAATAAACTAGCAAGGAGGTGAGAAAGAAGTGAAAGAAAATAAGCCATACAGGTATATTTGGTCTTTTTTAATGTTTCTTCTTTCTTTATATGTATTTCAAATCACTAATCAAACCCTCTTCCCTACTAGTAAGCTGGAAGAGGAATTTAGTTGTTGCACTATATCTTGCACGTCTGCTGATGGATGGTGGAAGAGAACTCAATATGAAATATGTTCAGTTACTGTCTGCCTGGCATAACACATAACACGAATGAGCTGCTGACAGCTACAACACAGCGTTACCTGAAAACTGAGGTTGCTGCTGAAGGAATCAAAATCCTGCGTGAGGTCAGCACTGAAATCTCACCCACAAATCAGCACATAACCAATGCAGATCCAATGTAGAAGACACTCCCTACAAGGAATTGTGCTTCTAACAAACATGAGATGGAGTTTTAAACTTGCTGGAGTTTAAAAACCCCCTGTCCAGCATAGTGCAACAACACGACCTTGATCTGACACTCAAGGATGTAGAAAACTTCTACGAATTATAATAAACTTCCTGCTAACTGAAAATGAAAAAAAGCACAACATTGGCAATGGCTGTCACCAAAAGAGCAGCAAATTGATGAGAATCTAGTAAAACACAAAAATCTAGCAGTCTAATAGTTCAAGAAAATGACTTTTTCTTCTGTACTCACTGGACCTAATAAAAAACTTTTCTCTCTTGTTCAAAGAGAGGAGACAAAGCTGTGAGAGCACTCAAATGGCACTGCCTACATGAGTACAAATGTTTTTTGATATCCAGCTTTTCCTTAGTGGCTGTAAATTTTGGTCCCAATGGGACATATTTTTAAATCACTTGACTTTTTGGAATAGCTTGAACTTCTACCATTTAAAAATACATTACGAAAAGGACTGTTTATTCACCTAACCTAAAATCAAAAGTGACCTCTGAAAATTTACAAATAAAAAAAATTAAAAAGATTACAAGTTAAAATTACATCTGATGACTTGATATAAAGACAAAAATGTCTATGAAACAAAAATACAAGGAGTCACTTAGACATAATTGGTTTCAACAGGAGTGAACCACACATTCAAATCCTTTTCATCTCTATTTCAGCTTCATTTTAGATTTCATTTCTAATTCAACAAATAAAACATTTGGAAAGTTAAAATAGAAAGTTACACCCATTATCAAGCAACTGTAACTGCTATATACACTCTTCTGACTCCAGCAGACAAACTGACGTCAGTGCAGTAGACTACATTTAAGTTGCTGTAATCTGAGAAGATTTATAAATTAGAAATGCCAAAATTGTAAAGATGCCATGATATCTGTGTGGTCTGTTTGTGCACAAAGATTCTGGATGCTGCAATATTAATATGTCTCAGATACCCCTCCTGTCAAAAATTCAGATATGCAGTACTGTCTGGTGAAAAGCCAGCAGAAAGATTGTTTATGTTTTGCAGTTTAATTGCTTGTAAAACTGAATAAATATTAATCATACTAGCTGGCAAATAGGTAAGCAAGGAAGTTTACTGTAGAAACAGCAATATAACATTAAATTCATACAGCTGCAAGCTTGACAGCAGTCACTGCATATCTGAAAATCCATTTTACTTCCTCTCATATGCATATGGTTACAGCTTGCTTTTCAAATAAATCTGAACAACATTTTGTGGTATTTGAACATTTTCCCATCTGGTGGATTGTTCATAAAACTCATTTTCCCTGATTTAGTGAGGCTAGGAACACACCAGCCTGAATGGTTTTAGATTTGTATTTGGAACTTCTTAGTTTTTGCAATCCCTCATACGTCCCATAATATGTTCCTAATTTTACAACAGATTAATTTATGTTTTAAAGCTAATAAACCAGGTGTCACAGTGTTTGTCTATTCTTTGCTGCATTACAGTATTTTGTTGTAAAGGGTCATGCTCATTGAGTCTCTGTGCATTTTATATCAAAAGACGAAATGGCTTTAATTTTCAGAGGCATTTTGCTCCTTTACTATAATATCCTCTAAAAGGAGTCTGACTATCTCAAAAAACTCTTAATTAGTCCACATACAGCTCTTACTCGCATTGCACAAAGTACTGCTGCAACCAATTACTCTAATGGTCCAAACTAAGTAATATTTTTTGAAATAAATTAAGGCATTAGTATTTCCTGTATTGACTTTTACTTCAGCAGCCTTATTGTTTAATGACCCTCAAATGCTGGCACAGCTTAGCAATTAAGGCAACATGGGAATATCTTAGTAAATATCTTGGTACAACACCTGTGATAAGTCATGAACACTGCTCTTTTTGATCAGTAGAAAGTACTGTAATACAAAATGTAGAAACCAGATATATTCAGTGTTCAGTTCAAACTCTAAATCTGTCACTAGTTTATAGAAAACAGAGAAAAAAAAAAAAACTCGTAATGGGCATATGTGCATATTACATGTTTCTGCTTCTGATGCTTGAATACAAACCATTTCAGTTGGCCTGTGACAGGTCAGCCTGAGCCACCAGAATGTATCCCATCATTGCTTTTGTACACAGTCATTTTCCTTCCAGAAATTTGGTGTATTTCTGAATTTCTTCTTGTCTTGACACTACACAATGCTGACAATACTGCCCCTGTTGCCATCCTCCCACATGGCAGCTGGTGATTAGAGCAGATTCAAACAGATATTGAAGTCCCTCATGGGATGGCCTACACTAGGTGCCACCTTCACATTATTAAACCATCAATCATGGTAGAGCCCTCGTGGTGTGTAGGGAGCTGCTGAGCTAAATGAAGCAAAATGAGCCTCTCAGTCAAGCCAGCAGAAAACACGCTAAGCTTATTTCAAGAGACTCCCTTTGCTTCTCAGGTATTTCTCCATTCTTCAATACAATTTAAAACATTTTCCTTATTACATTATACAATGTTTAAACCCATCCTCCCATAGTAGTGTTGGTAACATCAGATATTTTCAGCTATTGCACGTCAGTCCTGTTTAAAAGATTTTAATATTTTAATAGGAAGTATCCCCCTCATCTCAGTTGGCACAGCATACAGCTGTGGTAACGGTAAGCTCTGTGGCTGAGTGCTAGATCAAGGTGTCCTCCTCCTACAGAATCTGATGTGTCACAGTCTAGACAAGTGCTCTGTGTGATGGGTGGGGAACTGGCTGACAGGCCACACCCTGAGGGTGATGGTAAAAAGCTCCTTTTCAAACTGTCAACCTGTCACAAATGGGGTCCCCCAGGAATCCATATTGGGCCCAATGCCATTTAATATTTTCATAAGTGATCTGGATGGTGGGATCAAGTGTACCCTGATGAAGTTTACCAATGATACCAAACTGAGTGGGGACACTTTGGAAGGGAGAGCCACCCTGCAGGAAGACCTGGATAGGCTGGAAAAGTGGGCTAACAAGAACCTTATGAAGTTCAACAAAGACAAATGTAAGGCCTTGCACCTGTGAAAACATAATCCAGGAGTGCAGCACAGGCTGGGATGTATGGAGCAGCTCTGTGGAAAGGTATCTGGGGGACCTGGTTGACAACAAGCTCAATGAGTGAACAATGTACTGCTGCGGCAAAGAAAGCCAACAGGATGCTGGATTGCATCAAGAAGGCCATCACCAGCAGAGATAAAGAAGTCATTATCCCAATCTACTCAGTGCTTGTCAGGCCACACCTGGAATACTGTGTCCAGTTTTAGTCCCCACTATACAAAAAAGATGTGGATAGACTGGAGAGGGTCCAGAGAAGGGCCACAAAGATGATCAAAACTCTGGGACTCCTGCCATACGAGGAAAGGCTGAGAGAACTGGGTTTGTTCAGCCTTGAGAAAAGAAGGCTTAGAGGAGACTTATCATCACATTCCAGTATTTGAAAGGTGGCTAAAAAAAGACTCCCTTTTTACAAGGAGTCACAGGGAAAAGACGAGGGGCAATGGGTAAAAGTTACTCCTGGAGAGATTCTAGCTGGGCACAAGAGGAAAATTTTTCACAGTGAGAATAATCAGCCATTGGAATAATCTCCCCAGAGAAGTGGTAGATTCCCCAACACTGGACACTTTTAAGATGTGGCTGGATGAGGTGCTGGGCCATCTTGTGTAGACCATGCTTTTGCCAAGAAAGGTTGGCCCAGATGATCCTTGAGGTCCCTTGCAACCTGGGACTCAGCCATTCTGTGATTCTCTGAACTTTTTGGCAAATGTTCTCTTACTGCTTTCTCTCTCTTCAGATCTATGACTATTGCTGGTTCTCTATATTTTCACACAATACGAATTCTAGTTTGTTCATGCAGCAGGCCCCAGCAGGCTGGATATAGAGAGCAGAAGCTTCATAAAATGAGAAAGTCTCTTGCTCAATGGAAAACTGCTGTAATTGTTTAGTGGTTGTTGATAAAAAGTATGACTGATACCACCCCATATTTTTAAATTAAAACAATAACGGCAAATATGTCCTCTGTTAATTGTTATATAAAATGTGGTATAAACATACAACATATTGAGTTTCACAGAAAATCCAGTTGGGAGAGAGATGTAATGAATGGATTGCTAACAAGCTGCTGTGTCAGACACTGTTTCTCACATCAAGCAACCTGGACATGTACTCCATGAGAATTATAAATACCTAGGGAATTTAAAAGAATAAAGTATTGATATGTATGGATGCTCTGAAGACTAAGAGGCAGATTTTGAGCTAGCCTTATGTGCAAATTGGACACATGCATGTAAATAATACTTTATACTTCAATAGCCTGTTATCTGCCCCAAAATCTGATTTTTGAGGCAATTTGATCTTCTAGGCAATGTTACTTTGAAAATCCTACTCTATGGTGTCATTAATTTTATTTCATGACAATTCTGTATTCTATTTGAACACCATTTTATTTTTCCATACTTTAAAATGGTGGTAATTGTAGGGAATGTTTAGCTGCAGAACAGTTGAAGGACAGCTACATTTAGACCTTAAACCTTCCTTATGAGGCAAGATAAAGCTTTAAAGAAGAGAAATAAATTTTTAAAAAGGCAATAAAAGATAATTTAATTAGAGACCTGGCAACAAAAGTATGGTTTTTATAGCATCATCCATTGATAAGTACTCTTTCACCTTTCTCTGCCTTGGAGGTTGCCAGTTTTACATCCAAGAATTTCTTGGCATCACTAAGCAAAAATGTCACACATTTAATATAGACGAAGGCTGAAGGCAGTTTAGCAGGATTAAGTATTAGCACATCAAAGCCTCTTGGAGTATATTTCTTCCTTTCATAAAGCAAATTATGCAGGTAGTCATTAAAGAAACAGGTATATTAAAGCAGAATCAAAATCATACATTGAACTTCACTGCAAATCTTGGGGAACATGCTTTTACAATAATATATGACTTGACCTTCAGCTCCAAATATTCATTAGACATTTCTAGCTGCCGTTCATTCCGAATTAGTAAAGCATACAAAGTGATTTACTCCTGTGAATTGACATGGTCTGGATCATCACCAAAAAATATATGCCTATCGTATTACATACCTAATCCACTTTCCCTTGATAATGATTCTTTGCACTTACATTGCACTTTCTCTTTTTAAAAAGATCCACAAAGTACTGTGCAGTGCTTCCTCTTGTCCTGGTTTCAGCTAGGAGAGAGGTAACTGTCTTCGTAGTAGCTCGTAAGAGGCTGTGTTTTGGATTTGTGCCTAGAAGGTGGCTGTTAACATCCTGATGTTTATAATTGTTGCCTGGACAGCCAAGGACTTTTCAACTTCTCTGCTCTGCCAGTGTCTAAAAGTGCAGGAGAAGCTGGGAGGGAGCACAGCCCCAGTTACTGGCTTAGGATTCAACCTTAGATTCAGGATTGAGACCCAAACTGGCCAATAGTCTATTCCATATCATGCATGTCATGCCCAGTATGTAGATGAGAATCTGGCTGGAAGCACTCACTCTCTCTCTCTGTCTTGATCGGCTCTTGATCACTCAGATGCTCAGATGCTTCTCTTTTTCAGGATTGCGGTTTCAGGACTCTCCCTGCTCTGGGATCACTAGCCGGGAAAGGGTTGAGCCTTTGTCATCGAGTGCTGAGCAGTTGCATTGTGTATCACTCATTCATACGTTTGTGTATTTTTATATTATTATTACTATTATTATCATCGCTATTATTATCATTATTATCATTATTGTTATCATTTGTACTTTCAATTTTATTGTATTTTAGTTACTAAATTGTTCTTATCTCAACTCATGAGACTCTTTTCCTCTTTTCTTTTTACCCCTTTAATTCTTTCCCCTATTCTGCAGAAGGGGGGAGGGTGAGTGAGCAGCTGTGTGGTGTTTGCCACTAGCTGGGTTCAAACCATGATACCTCTCTAAACAGAGGAAAAACTTGTTTTTCACTTGGGAGACAGGTACATACAAACTGGACAGGGAGCTGGATTTCTATGAACAGAGCTTGTATTTTGCTACTGTTTCAGCCCCTAAGCTTCTAGACCCAGATCCGAAGTAGGACAGCTGGTCAAGTATTAGACCGTGATATTTGGTTTCCTGCCTTGAGTCTCAAATTAGCTGTTCATTGCCTCCTATCTTTCACAAACCCTCTGGGAATTTTTCTGAATTTGAGGATATAGGGAACTTGTTGATATAGGGAATTTGTTTGGCACACAGGGGATATTTGACAGCTAAAAATGTAATATCCAGTTCTTCTGAAGGAATTTTGGTTTCACACAAATGTTACTTAGAGCTGTAGCACATGTTGTGCATAGTAATTCTGCAGGATAAAAACAAATACTTAGCACACACAGCCATGTCTCTGCTTTCCCCCATGATCCAGAAACCCTTTTGTTTCAATAAGCACTTCTAGTGATCCTAGGCTCTTCCCCTTTCCAGTCCTCCTTGTGACCACACACTCTAACACCCCTCTCTATTATTACCTTTCAAATGCCATTTTTCCACTTTTCACTCATCTGAAAAATGTCATTAGCAAATCAACGGTGTTTAGCGTGGTCTTACTCATTTTGGACCCGGCCAATAGCTGAGTAAGTCGATGACATAATCCATTGCCAACATCCAATAAGTATGAACAACCCCCTCAAAGTTGTTGCGCACTAGTCCTTTGAAAAGAAACCATAACAAGTATTACATGTCACTCTTATTCTTAAATTTAATGACACTTCAAGGCTTCCATTCTCTGGAAAAGTCAGAGTTATATAACCACTATTTTAATACAACACAAGAGATACCTGTCTTTGTGGTTTAGGGCTCAACCACTGGGAATATAAGTCTCAATCATAATAGTGAAGTAACCATAACATGTTCAGAACTGTGCATTTTTAAGAAGCAGAACCAAACTGACATTCTTCTCTGACCCCCACCTCCAAAAGATACATGAATGTAGATTTGGTCATTAGCTTCTTGTTTACTTTACTGAGGAAATATCAGTTCTTGATGTATGAACACAGGAACTGCGGAGCAGTTGTGCTGGGTGAGATCAGGCACTCTCATCCAATATTTTCTCTCCTGATGTGGCTGTGAATGGGTGCCTAGGCAAGAACACAAGAACATGATAAGTTTATGCCATAATTCCTTTTGTTGCACAACAAAATCTTCTAGTGTTTACAGTATCTTTTCACTAGGAGTTCTACAGCACTGCTTGTGAAAGTCATCAGCAGGGAATGAGATGAAGGTATCTAATAACTTTGTGAGTAATGTATCACCTCAAGTCTGCACCACAGTTAGATTTTTTTCTAGTTATCACTTAAGCTTGCTTTCATCTAGCTACTCTGTTTACCAAGGGGTGAAACAATTCTGTTAAGAAATTATCCATTAAGTTTTGACTGTTCCAAATGGGTGTTAGTTTTGAGACTGTTGTGACTTCATTATTGTTAATATACAGACTAACTGGATTAAATTCACCCTAAATAACTGGATTAAATTCAGCCATGCCTCCTGGATGCTTGCACAATAACAACATTCCCAAAAGGAAAACAAAGCCACCGCTGGATGGGAATGGGACCTGGGAAATAACACAGGGTAGTAGCTGTCCAGAATTATATAAAGCAGAGACTGTCATTTGTTCATTCCCACTTTACAGAATACTATCAAAATATGATTAAAACTCCAGCTTTTATGGCACATGAGTAAACAACTGGTTTTCTTACAAAATCAATCAATCAATAAGCAAAGCTAATTCTTCTGGGAGAGCAGCAAAATCACAAATCAGTCCAAATAATTTTGCTCCCAGGAATGTGAAGCTAAACATTTTTCTCCCTCTTTATTGCCCAATTCATATATAGAAACTAATGTGACTTACCCACAAATATTGGAGTTTAGCCTTAGGACATTTTTGTTTAGGGTAGTCAGCATTTCATTATATTTTTCTTAAAGGATACACAAATATTGTCTATACTTTGTATCATTGCTAGCTTTGGCTCTTATGTTCCATAGGACTGAGTGATTAAATCTGTTTCAAACAATTTATGTACAGTCTCTTTTAGTACTAGCTTTGTAAAATGACACCTACATATTTTTGCATCTACACAGCAAATTTTCACTGAAAATGTTTGTTGTTGTTACACATTTAGCATAATATGAAAAAGACGATATTTTTCTAAACCATAAACTGCTGCTGTGCAATCTTTTAATTATACAGCAAATGTATAAAGCACTAATAAAAGACAGGCAACTCATTTTCAAAGAATTAAATATGCTCTAATGTTCAGAAAAACAATTATCTTCAGATAAATATCAGTATATTATATTGGTAAAATACTTAAAATATAAGAAGCAAACCAATTCCCAAGTTTAGAATAAGCAGCACATCAAGCTAGATTCCAGTTCTAGATAATCTCTGCAAAACAGATTTGCCCAAGATAGTTCAGAACACAATTGTTTCAATGACTACACCAAAAGTGTTATTGCTCTGTTTATTTGATGAAGGTGTTAGTCTTGATCAATAAGGAATGTGAGGCTTAGCTAAATACTTGTCAATGAAAATGTTCTTCTGGATTATTATCTCTGTAGAACAAGTACTTCACGTCTCCATAGCACAAGAGCAAAAATGTATATCTGTGGAAAGTGTAGGGTGAGAGTAGAAGACTATCATCAATTACTTCTGAACAGCAGTGGAAGTGCTTCAAGGTTGTTTACTGCCTGCAGACTTGTTAGTTTCTTCATGCAGTGTGTCACAAGGGAGTGATTTTTGAAGCAATACCACCACTCCAAAAAAATAAATACATCACAATGATGTATGACTCTAATCTCTGCTTTGCAGATGTTAATGCCCTGTTTTCGACAGTAAGGAGAAAAAAAAATTGTATCAGAAGGTCTAAAGAAGGCAAAGCTGGTCAGTTCATAGTGCAAAAGCAATAATATTTGTGTTAAAGCAAAGTTGTTACATAACTTGGGCAAATGGAGTGTTTGCCTGAAAAAAAACCAGACATTGCAAATCTGAAGATTTCCATACAAAGGTAAACTTTCTGAGGCTCATTCATTCTCTCTGGACATGAAGTTTCCATGAAGACAAAAAAAGACAGAATTGGGCACAGTCCAAGGGTTGTGTCATATGTGATACTTTCAAAAGAATGAATACAATAAAGGTGCCTTCCATGAACTACTAGGTGCAGTGCTACCCTCCAAGGTTATAATCTCAGGTTATGCTCGTAAGAAGAAAGCCTGCACCAAAAATGTCACTCTTCTGAACTCTGTTTTCATACTGCAGTGTGTTTCTACATGATGAAGAAGCGTTCAATTGATCCTTAGAACAAGCTGTAGATTGCTACCTTCTGGCATATATTCTGCCCAGAAACCTCATTTCTGAGGAACCTTTGCTTTCATAAAAAGTAAAGCAGTGGTGTTTCAGGGAACAAAGCCTGGACTCCAAGACCTAAACTTTTGAACTCTGGTCGAACAGCTTTGAGCATATCATTTTGCAGCTCCCTCTCCCTATATGAAGTGAGGCTGACTGCATTCTTGAGTAGTTTCACTGTGTTTTCCTTGTTGCACCTGCTGTGTAAAAATCATACTTCGCTTAATAGATACATAAATAAATATTAGACAATGAAAACCACGTGGGTTTTTTTCATTTTGTTTCAGAACAAAAATATTTAACCCCTTTACTTTTGATAGACATTTTAAACAAAATATGAAAATGTGCATATGCCAACAAGGATATAAGCTGCGTTGAAGAGAGCTCATTCATGGTTTTTAAAATGTTGTCACATGTCAGGACAAAGACCAGCCCTCTGTTTTTAACTGGGTCAAGGGCTTTACTGCTAAAAAGAAAATAAAATGCAAAGCATACCATGAACACACAAAAAATTACAAATTACTATGATACTTACCTGAAATGGAACATGATGGACAACTAACATTCTTGCTGAAGGAAAAGGTTAAAGGGGCAGTATAACACATGCATCGTATACGTGGTTAGAATGATGGAAAGACTGTCCCTCATCAGATGAATATAAAATTAGAGTTGCATGAAGTAAGAAGAAACAAATAAAATGCTATCTTCACACAGTGCTTCTGTTTTTTTTATTTTTTTCTTTTTTTTTTTTTTTTTAATGCTGTCAAAGATTCAGCTTTTAGAGAATCTGAAATATATTTGTAGAAGTATCAAGTTTGGGTAGTTGTTTGACTTTTCCTGTTGAATGAATCTTCATCATGCGACAATCTTTTCAGCTACTGAACACAAAGCTAAAAGTGTTACATCACCAAGACAATGGTTCGCTGGCTGGTCACATCCCCAAGCATGCAAAACGCTGGAAGGTGAGTCAGCTTTCTTTGCTTTGTACCTTTTGTAATTATTGTACACACCTTAGACCTCTGGCTTAGTGTCATCCCAGAGGAGATTTATTAAAAACAAACCACTTTACTGCTGGGATTGTGATTAAAGATAAAGTTGCAAGCTAATGCCTCTGGAAAGTGGGGTTTGATATTTTTCTATTAATAAAGAATCAGTGCTCTCCACTGATACTTTGAATAATATAGCTTTTCTATTAAATTATACTTCCACGTTCTTTAAAAAACTGGAATACTCTCCACCCATGCGGCAGACATGTAAGCCTTCCTCAGTCAGAGTGAGTACTTGCTAGCATTGTTTTTAATCTTTTACTTGAAAAAGGGTATATAATCCCTGGTAATGTGAAATGCACTATGTTATGCCAACAGAATTTAAGACAATTACTCAGACAATATTTAGCATAGCCCTTCTTTTATACTAACTCCTCATCTTTGTCTAGCTGATTTCTTTATTTCTGCATTTAGCAACATCAAATAGAGGGGAAAATAGGATTTTGACAGATTGAATAACACTATAAGAAGCCAGTGTATTATTAGCAGTGCTTGGAAAAGGTGAAGAGGGGAGAGGGGAAAGACATCTACAGAGTATTTCCACACTAAATAAACCTTGCTGCAACAGCGTCTGCCTCCCACAATGAAACGCATACTACCGTGCCAAAGAATCACAGATGCATGCTGCAGGTACAGGTGAAGCCTGACACTCAAGAGCATGTGGAAATTTCTGAATTTTTGACTGCAATACTGTTACTCTGTAACATATTTCCACATTTTGATGTACAGTCCTAATCCTTTTCAGGAGCTGTGAAAAGTTTGTACACGGAATCAGTTGACAGAAAACAGGGAACTATTGGGACACCAGAGGCCACATCGCAGTTGAACTACAAATTTCCTGAGAGAGATTGTACAGCAACAAAGGTCCAAGTTGTACTTCACTTAATTCTGAGGTCACTAACTGAGGGGTTCTGTAGCTGAGGGTTCCTGTTAGCATCAGCAAAGAGAAATGGGAACTCCTAGAGCACGGCTCAAACCATCGGCTAAAGATAGAGATTACAGCAGTTGTACTCTTAATGTAGCTGCCTCCAGAAAGATGTATCTATGCCTTAAAACTCAGGCACCACACTGATAAGCTTTTGGACATCTGGGCACCACACTGTGCTCAAGAGTTTTCAGCAAAATGCAGAGGTTCTGTCAAGTGTCAGGAAGGAATTAGTGGCTTCAGAGTGGGGATTCACAGCACCTCAAATGCTGAAAAAAAAAAGAGGTAGATAAAGCCGGGGACAGGAAACACTTCAGAGAGGGCTTTGACCTGAAAGAAACGAATCCTATCCCTTCTTTAACTCAAGCATACTTACCAGGGCCGCAGAGGAGTGCCTCCTTCTACTAGTATTGGAAACATCCTGAATCGTCCAGGAAAATTAGACAAGTAGATCTTCCCTTATAAAAGTGAGGAAGACTTTTTTTCTTTCAAAATATATCCGAAACAGAATACAGTAAGAGTATTTGATAGTCCTGTATTTAATAGTTCAATGATTACAATACTCCACCAGACATGAGGTACTAGAAGTCAGTTTCCATTTCCTGGAACGGAGATTTAAATCCTCATTTCCTACTTTTCAGGAAAGTTCCTGAATCAACAGTATAGACTGTGAAGTTCTGGAAAAAGGATGGCAAGAAGTAATTTAACTTTTGTTATTGAAGCTGTGGAATAACTAGATGTTTGAAGGGAATGAGGGAGACAAAGCTAGAACAAGAAATAGTATGACTCTTTAGCCTAACGGACATATCATACAGTTCCCTTGGGACAGTAGAACTGTTGATCAGAAAAGGTTATTGGAACACGTCACATTTCAGTCAGGAAAATCACCAAGACAGCAGGACATTTTATTAGGGAGGAGAAAAAAAAAGAACTATTTAATCTGTCAAAGTGGAACATCTGGTCACTTCTGCTTATATTTTCTGATGCTGGATTAGTAACGTCACACATTTAATGTGTGTGCATTTAAACTGTAGGCTAATTAGATGTTGAAAGCATTCTGGTGCCACTTAGCCAAAATGCCAAAATATTGTTTTTGTCTGCAGTCAGAAGCTGCTGCATTTACTGATACTGTGTTGTTGTATCAAGCTTTCCTTCACCAAGGTCCCATCATCCTACAGTACGCAGCAGGGGGATTACTAAACTTCTGTGCTAGCACTTCAGTTTTCTCATTACAAAAATTGGCTTCATCTTCCTGGTTTAGGCGAATGCTGATTGGTGTCACCCAGACCTTGGGGGCCACAGATTGGGAGCAGCAACAGCAGAAGCAGCGCCAACTGCCACAGCAGATATTTTAGCAGCAGCTGTCTAGTTTTGTATGCTCCTCATGGATATCAGTTTGAATGCTTCAGCTTAGCCAGCTCGAGGTGTTGGTCCCCAGTACGTATGACAGAGCCAAGTAAGAGTAGGATGTTCTTTATAATGATGCAGCAAGCACTGTCATAACAGCTCAGCTGATTTTTAGCATCTTCATATATTCTCAAAAGCACTGACAGAGTAAGCAGAGTCATTATAAAAGAGTAATAATATAGGTACACAGTTATAAAACCAAATCATCTTAAAATCATGCTTTGCATTTGCACTGTGGCTTGTACACAGTGCTTTTCACTATGCTTAAGTTTTGTAGTATATCTGAGAGGGGAGCAAATTTCATTAGCCCCACTGTGACAATGAGAAAACTGGAACAGAGAAGTCCGTCTTTCATGCATTGTCAGTGAGCAAGTAAATGGCACAATGGGAAGCAGCAGCCAAATCTCTTAACTTTCAGCTTCATGCTCTAACCAGTGGTCTATTCAAGGGGGTGAATGGGTCATTTATTCCTGAAGTGTAGTTTCCACTTCAGTGTTCCCATGCAGTTGCTACGTAGAGAAGAAAATTAAAAGCATGGGATTTTCTATTAAATTATTCTGCTTTTGTATGTGTAGAAAGGTTTAGGGCTCCCTCCACCTCGAACTGTGAAGATTATGCATAATAGTGACACTCCAGGTAATTAGCCAATAGGATAGATAATTATTTGATTTCCTTTGGCATCTCCTAGTTCTGCAAAATAGGGTTGCAATTATCGTGAATAATTAGTATTTCTGCTTTGGAATCAAAACTGAAATACAGAGGATAGATCAAAGTAGCAGTATATATATGTGTGTGTATATATATATCCCTTATTAATAAAGGAAAGAATCACAATGAAGCTAATAGTTCTCCTGCAATGGCTGTTGGTTTTACCTATGTTTTGTTGCTCTTTAGGCTTTAGTCTTGTTCAGTATGAGCAGTGGAAATTCTTACAGGTTTCACATGGCATCAACTCCAAACTTACTACTTTTGGCAAGGCTTAATCCTGAAGTTTCAGCTTTGTCAACTAACTTATGTAAAGTGGACATAAGCATTTGTACTAACTGATTTCACCACTTCAGAAAAATGTTGCTTCTTTCCCTGAACAAAATCCTTTTGTTTTTCAAAGCTCTACAAATAACTGTCTTTATGATCTGCAGGAACACAACATAACAGCTGGGCTCTAAAAACTGGAATAATGTATCTAATAACATTTCCTACAATTTCTAGAGAGGTAAAATGTAATTACCTGTCTTGGAATTTGTCCAGGGTCTAATATTAACACTCTTCTTTCACAAAGGCACCAAGAGCAGTGTTTCAGAATTTCAGTTTTATGTCCCCTTTCAAGCATGTGACCACAATAAATTATAAAAATGAACTTAATGTCACTGATTCTTGAAGATCATCTGTGCAACAGCAATTTTCTCAAATGGTCACCTGAAGATCTCTTTGTCCCTCCCTGGGTTCATTTTCCTGGGAACATTCTCTTGAGACAATGTCTTAAAGACAGGGAGTCACATGTAGGATTCAATGTGGAATGTGCCAAATGATATTTCTTTATGCTACCAGTAAAGTACTTGTCATAATGTCACTACTTTCATCATAAATTTAGAAGTGCTCTTGCCAGAGTTCTTAGCTGAAATTACTCCTGATGCTTTAAAAAAAAAAAAAAAAAAAAAAAAATGTTGAAGCTACAAGGAGACACGGCAAAAAATGTCTAGCATTATGAGATGATGGAAAACAGAACTGAGGTACCTGTAGGACTGTTCTCCTTTACAGTCTCTCAGCAAGTAATGTTTAATGTGACTGTCAAGCAATGCTGACAGACAACTTGGGGTTTTGTTGTTTTTTTGGGTTTTTTTTAATGTGCAAGTTTAGTTTCCCATAACCACACACACAGAAAAAATGAACAATCCTCTGAAGACAGCCACCAACCTTCTTCCCCCCCTTTTCTACATTATCTGTATTATATTTTCAACTGTGAAAGAAAAACCAAAATCTGACAAAAAGACAAATCTGAATCATCTTTTGATCTACTGAAAGAATATCTACTGACATACCCCTGATCGAAATGGATAGCAACAGAGACACAGTCTCTGAAGAAAGCAGGAGAGAAGGATATTTTTATGTCTCCTCATTTGGATTAGTATTAATTGTAAATTTTCAGAAATGTTGTAGATCTAAAGGCCACTAGAAGAGCATTTAATGAGAAGCATGAACAGTGGATTTAACCACTTGTTCAAATCAAATAAAAAACCTGAAACACATTTTGTTTTCAAACTTATCTTTAAATTCTGTTTTTATTAACAAAAATTATTTATAGGAATTCTGCTGTCCTGTAGTGTTTTCAGAACACAAACCAAAGCCCTTGGGGAAAATTACTACAGATCTAAAGACACACAGCATGCTTTCTGACTGGCTGTCTTGAATTTTTCATTTTACTCTTTTCCTGTTTAAGGTATATAGCCATGGAATGACCCAATACTACACTGTCTTGGTAACCAGTCCCAGATGATTAATTAGAACTTT
This sequence comes from Pterocles gutturalis, assembly GCF_000699245.1. Taxonomy (NCBI): domain Eukaryota; kingdom Metazoa; phylum Chordata; class Aves; order Pterocliformes; family Pteroclidae; genus Pterocles; species Pterocles gutturalis. Next base: position 4,637 of record NW_010114968.1, on the reverse strand, counting down.
GCAATTATTCTGAAATCACAATATCACTAATAAACAGCTCAAAAACAGCACCTTTGCTGAAATATAGGCATATTAAAATCTTCTTAAAATACACTGAGTAACAATTAACAGTGTTTTAAAAAGTCTGTCGGATAATAATTCCTTAGCTGAAAACATGGCTTAGTGCTGCTTTTGAATAGTTTTTAATTACAGGATTTCTTCACAACCCAAAAGCTAGCATACAGCACTCTGGAATCACTCAGGAACAGGACATCCTTATCTTCTGTATCACTAATGTGAATTTTCTAAAACTGCCTTGAGTTCATCTGAGGGGCTCTTCAAATTCTAAACCAGCCCCATCTTATTAACATGTGTGAAGTCATACCACCATCTGCCTATCCACCATGATAAAGTTCTTTACAGGTCATGGTGATACCATGTCTCAGTTAAATCACTGTTCTATTCCAGAGCTTTGGACAACAAAATTAGCCCTGCACATATGTATCCAGAGCCATAAATGTGTATGTCTTGACAGTCATGTCATCAGCCATTTAGTATCCAAGCTACAGCTTCCAAGTAGTCATACTCTAAGCAGACATTTTCCAAACCCAACAGTATATTTCTTATGTTGCACCAGAAAGAGCTTCCTGCACACTGGTAAACTTACCTTTGTCATAATGTACAAGAAAAACAATGACAATAATTAGATTGCCAACATTCTCAGGATACAGAATTACTTATTGGGGGTGGGATCCTTTCCCCTAGCCTGTTTTTCACTGTTTTCTACCTGCGTTAAGAGCTGTCTGAGGTAATAGACTTTAAGAAGGAGGAAGGGGGTGTATTGAAATATGCAAATGGAATATCATAAGGCATTGAACCTGCATGGTCAGGAGTCAGAGATACCATTCCAATACAACTAACCAATAACAGTGCCTGAGACATCCCTAGTCTTCTCGGTGTACTTGTAGTCACAAGCCTACAAAACATTATGTCTCCTCATATCCTTGCTGGATCAAACAATGACCTTATGTCTCCTTCCTGAAATGACAATACTAATGGCAGGAACATGAAAAATTTATTGGCTAATTTCGTGGAATTAGAAAACTTGCTCTCATGTGTGCCAGGACTGTTTACAGAGCTCTCTCTCTCCTGCCTTCCCTGTTTGGTGTGACACTGCTGTCTGGCAGCTGTTGCGGTGTAGCTTCCCATCAGGATCAGTTCAGCCAGAGGCATTCAGCCTCTTCTGTGCATCTGATGTTGTCACGGAAAAGGCAAAGTTCCATGCAGGTAACCTAAAAGAGGTACACAAGGCTGGCTGGCAAAGAAACTTCGCTCAGGAAAGGGAAAGTGTTTGGAAATTCTGAGACGGCTGGCAGATGACAGGCAGGGAGTTGGGCAGGACATTTCTTACGAGTCCACCAGTGCACGTCTGTCAGTTTGACATGTATGCACTTAACGGCAAGCAAAACTTAAACAGGTTACAGCCAAACTCAGAAGAGCTGGTTACAGTTAGAATTTCAGCTGGTAGTAGGAACTGATGTGGTTTTCAGCTCTGGCCAAAAGATAGCAATGTGTTTCAGAAGTGAATGATATCCTAGAATTACTGATGTCAACTGAATTAATTTCTGTAAATCAACTGAGCTTAGAAATGAGAGCAGGCAGGGAAAGAAAATTTTACTGGAAAACTTTTTTTATTATAGTCTAGTCCAAATAAGAATGAGGACTTCATTTGACTATTTTGGTTTCTGTGTGATTATGTTTATTTAAAGAAACTGAACACTATTTAATTATGTATGTGAATACTTGGAACATATAATTACTACCCAACAGGCAAACTCTGTTTGGGTTTGTTGGAATGCCAATGGGCTTTTATTAGCTCAGCCCATCATTCTGTTGTGAAATGGAAATAAAAAGTGGAAAAATATGCTTTCCTTCTCTAGGGATCACCTCAATTCCTTTTTCTCTTTATTTTATCAGACTTCTTGTTGCTATGGGGGTCTTGAAGGCCTATTATTAAAACACCCTGCAGTCCTAAGGGAAGAAAAGCAAGCTGGTGTTGCAGATGGAAACAGTGTGAATGGAATAAGCTATAAGCACCAAAGAATTCTAACAAATGCAGTAAAATCTATATGTTGCTCTCTTTTCTTTCCGAAGTTCAATTGAATTTTCCATCTTTTACCTCTCTTTCTTTGTGAGTATGAGGCAACTCATAGTACCATCCAAATATAAAAACACAGCAGTAAAAAGTTAGCTATGCTGGCTCTTCTTGGGTGTCCTTTTGCATAAAACACATTAAATGTAAGTTAATTTATTCTGTACAGACATCCAATCTGCAGTAAGACTGGAATTAATATAAAATACTAATCATAAAAATGACATCTTCATAGCTCTTTCAGAAAAAGAAAGAAAAAGATACAAGAGACACTTACTTGACAGTTCCAGTTAAGCACTGGTTAAATCTACAGGTTAAGGCTATTTAAAATTCACCTGAAATTAGTTTTTATAATAATTTCATCATCACATTTAAATTCTGGAAAATAAGCAAGATCTCCATCAGGATCTTTTTTGTAATAGGTCTTGCAAGAAAGAAAACTTTGATATAGGTAACACAGAAGTTTTATGGAGCTTAATTGCAATTGATAGTGTGAGCACCTACCATATTTTTATTACTTTTCCTTTTCTTCAGATTTATGCAGTAAATTTTTTAACATGGCCAAAGAATATTCATGTGCACTAAGATGATGATGTTGAACATCAAGTGAGCCACAGAATCTTCTAAAAATTGGGCAAAAAGCAAGCCAACTTTTACAAGAGGAACACATAAGAAGGAACAAACGCATTCCTGTATTTTAAAGACAATATCTACATCAACAGAGAGAAAAAAACACATTATTTCGTAATGACTGAATGATTACTGATCAGCTGTAGACCTGCTAGTAACATGCTTCTGAAGTCTAGGAAAGAAAGCCATAGCATAAATTGGATTTCTTCTGGAAAAGAAGCAGCATATTTCTTCCTAGAAAGTCATATGAACATTTTTCCACCATTTCCTTTAATTTCAAAAGACATGCTGTTTTGAGAAATACTGGCTTTATCTTGGAAATATTTCATTCCTCATTCACATCATTGTTAACCTCAGCTTTGGTACTGCACTCATTTCAACCTGCTTCATGACTTCATATATCCAGAGATTGGACCTGCTTTCTCTTTATTTTTTTCAACTGATTGTACTATTTTCATAATAAAATGAAAGGAGCAACTGTCAGAGTAGAGATACACCTGCAGCCTGGGGAGGACCGCAAGCCAGAGGAGGTTTGCTAGCAGGACTTGTGGCCCCATGGGGGACCCATGCTGGAGCAGTTCATGAAGAACTGCAGCCTGTGGGAACGAACTATGTTCGAGAAGTTAATGGAGGACTGTCTTCCAAGGGAGGGACCCCACAACTGAGCAGGGGAACAGTGTGAGGAGGAAGGAGTGGCAGAGACGAAGTGTGATGAACTGACCGCAATCCCCATTCCCCATCACCCTGTGCCACTGCAGTGGAGGAGGTAGAAAAAATGGGGAGTGAAGTTGAATCTGGGAAGAAAGGAGGGGTGGGGAGAAGGTGTTTTAAGATTTGGGTTTTATTTTTCATTATGCTACTCAGATTTGATTGGTAATAAATTAAATTAACCTCCCCTGGTCAGCTCTGTAAACAACATATTGCTCAGCTCCTTCCCACAGGCAGTGTCCAGCTCTGACACCTTCTGTGGAGGTAAGCTCTTTCTTGGCTGACTGACAAGCACTCAACATGAAATTGGTTCGTGAGAGTCATAAAAGCAGTAATATTGCCCCAGAGTCACATACGGTATGTTCACAGCACATACCTGTCATTTTATAGCACTAAATGCATCAGGATGAACTGATTTCATTAACTTTCCTGGATCTAGATTGGAACAGATAAAATACTCTGAAGTCTTTATTATCAAAGAAATGTTCTTAAAAGCTAGTATTTGCATTATATCTGCACAGTACCGCTATGTAGTGCAAGACTTGGGAGCTCCTTAACTTTCTGATTAATTTTCACAAGAATTAGACTAACATTTGTTTTAGTCTATAGCATAGCTGATGGGAAAACCTGAACATGAAGCTGACATTTTGAGTCTTAAAAAAATGTTATTTAAGAAAGCAGGGGATGTAGGGGTGTTAAAGTGTTGTCAGCACCAACATTTTTACATAATTCTCTCTTAAGGCTGAAGAAAATCCAACTATTTCTGCAAGTATGCTGAAAAAAAAGTATTCCAAATATAATTGTAGAAGAGTAGGAAGTTTGGACAAGGTATTGCACCTTTAATTATCTTACCATTGTGGACACTTTGACAGTAATGCAGAATTAAACAGGTCAACAGAAATAGAAGTATAGAATGTTTCATTCAAATATGAATTGTCAATAAAAGTAAACTCTCCTTGGGCAACACAAATCAACTCCTGCCACAAAATATATCCTTTTTCAAAACTTGTGCGGATATTGGGCTAAACACGGATTCCAAGTTGTGCTAAAATCGTTGAGTGTTTCAGGACGGCAGCTGCCAATATAAACGAAGAAGAATAACATTTTTTGTTAATGCTTGTGGTGGGTTAGCCCTTGGTTTGGGGCCAAGCCACACACACCCGCTCAC
>NW_010114967.1:13490-25806 GCF_000699245.1 Pterocles gutturalis | reverse complement strand
GGGCCCGGTTCTCGGAGGGGTCCCCGCGGGTTTTGGTTCTCCTGGCTGGTGGTCGCATCCTGAAACGGGGCCGGTGCCTGACTTGTGTTCCCTCTGCTTTCACAGAAACTGCTCCCTTCCCTCTCGCCCTCTCTCGAGGACATCTTTACCCACTGGGAAAAGTAAGTCGAAGGAGGAAATGACTGTCAAATAGATTCCAGACTGTGTTAACACCTGAGCCGCATGGCACGTGTGGTCTTGATTTGCTGGAATTTCCCGTTGTCAGAGTATTTCCGATGATAACTGTGCTCAGCAGACTTTCCTCCTGGTCTCTGCTTCCAGACTGATTCCTTTCAGATGTTAAAGATTACTTTGCTTTAAAACTTCCTGAGCTTGGAGATGAGTTGTGACTTTAGTTTTGAGCAGCGGGTGTTGTTCTTGCCAGTTCAGGAGTACTGTGGAGCTCAGAGTCTTGGTTTACTGGCAAAAATCTTTTCCCCAGTTCTGTTTCACTTTCTGTTTGAAACCACATGCTTTGCAGGAACATTGACCCAAGAGCAGAGAATCTGAGCAGGTGCTGAAATGCCAGAGCTCTCACGGGGACTTTAACCTTGGCGTAGATCACATATTTTCTGACTCAGAGCAAGTCTTTTGGTTTCAGCCTGTCCTTTCAGGCCCTGACATGTTTAGCCCAGTGCCTTCCCGCGTAGTTATTCCTTCGAGTGCCCCACGTGAAGGTCTGCAGCGTGGAGCCTGCCCAGCTCTGGGGTGCGATGATGTTCACACACCCCCTGTGCCCTGCTGGCTTGGGTTTGATGCTGGAGTGCAGCACTGCAGAGAGGCCGGGTGGCAGCCACAGAGCCGAGTTCTCGGGGAATCGGTGGAGCTGGGCTTCTGTGCCCGTCTTGAGCACGGGAGTGAAGATAATCCTCAGCGTGGCCATGCCAGCAGCCTCAGGAAGCGGTGTTTGCTTCAGAGGTGTCCTCTGCTAGGATGCCTCGTGCCTTGGTGCTGCCCTGCTTCCTGCTCATGCGTCTCCATGATTTTCTTACTTGAGCATAAGAAAGACTGGATCTAGGGGAGGATATAGCAGCGTAGGAATGGGTTTGCAGTTCTTCCTTCTCATGATTTCATGCTCTCTTGGGTATTGATGGTGATCTTTCTCTGTGCAAGTTATCCTTGGTGCTACTGCAAACCCTTAAAGACACTTATTATTTAAAGCTTGGAGGGTAACAGGGTGCTTGCATCACGTTTAATTCCTTTTTCTGTAGCATCACCCTTCTGTTGTGGACCCCCCACAAGTACACTTTATTCCTGCTCACCCTGAGTTATGTCTGGTTTGGAGTCAAAATGAGGGATGGAGAGACCAGGACTTTTGGTTATCCAGCAAGTGCCCTGCCTAGCTAGAGTGCTCTTGTTCGAGTGAGCTGTGATTCTCATGTCTTGTCATTTCATAGGTTTTTGGCCTGAAAATGGCTTTTGTCAGACTGTGCTGTGTCTCTTGGCCATCTAACGGAGCCCGTCCTTGGTGCTCTCCTTCGGAAACTCTTAGGAAGTGAACCCAACCATTGAGATTTGCATTACTTCTGAGTGGCCTCCCTCCAGGGCTACGTTTAGTCTCTGAGAATGCTGGACTGGGGCACAAGGGTCCCTGGGTGCAGGGGGAAGCTGGAGCAGCTCAGCCCCAGGAGCAGCTGGAGCCCCGCAGCCGTCAGATGCTTCGGGCTGCTGCAGGGCCAGTACCTGCGGGCACTGCTGCATTCCCCCACGCAGTATCGCTGAGCTGGTTGCTCACGACAAATTCTCACAGTAGTCTCTGTTGTGCTGTCAGCAGCCACTGAATCAGGAGGGCATTGAGGTGTCGTAGCTGCCTGTGTGGCTTGCCCTATTATTTTATTAAAGGGATTATTGCAGAAGTTCACAGCGCTTTGTAACAGCAAATGTGCCTTTGGCCTAGCTTGCTTGCAAAAATCTTGCTGTTATGTCTGCGCTACTGAAACACTTGTAATAAGCACATTTTTTACTGGTCAAATCATTAAACTAACCTCATTATTAAATTAGATGGATGAATAAATAAATAAGCTAAACGGGCTCAAAAGGGTTTTTTTCGCCTCTGATAATTGTGGGTGTCTCAGGGCTTTTACCAATTTAGAAGTACTGCACGTGTGAATCACAGACCTGTGGCCAGACAATGGTATCCTCATAACAAGGCAAATGTATTACCTATGTTTTAATTTGAAAGTTAATGATAACTTTAGCCACATCTGTTCTACTTATACAGGTAGGATTCAGAGCCTGGAGACATCTTTCTCCAGCTTAATGTTTTAACCTCATTGAGCAGCTTAAGTGTTTAATGCTCATCTGTGGCCTCTTCCTCCCCTTCTTTCAACACATCTTCTGTAGGACCAGCCACTACCTTTCTTAAATCTCTCTGCAACCTGACTTTTCTGTCCTTTTGGCCTGTGAGCCCAAGTTCAAATGGCTTTTGCAGCCTTTGGATTCACTTCTCCCAGCCTCGTGGAAGACCAAGACCTGTTAGGGGATCACTGCCCTAACCCTGGGGCAGTCTGGCTTTGGGTACCTCCTGGAGGCAGAGTTTGTTCTGTAGGAGTCTTTGCTCTTTGGTGAGCATTAGCCTGACCAAATAAGTTTTTACTTCTCTGCTAAAGGAAGAAAGGCTCTACCTAGGACACAGAAAAGAAGTCTCTGTCCAGTATCTGCTCTGAGTATTGCAAGGATATGCTGTTCTCAGGAGTTGCCTGAGGAGGACTGGAGATGTCTCTTGCAGGTTGGAAAAGTATTTCGCCCACCCCTGAATGGCATTGTGTGTCCTTAGGCTGCAGCCTGACCTGAGGGTGGATGAATAATTGTATTCCAATTCATTCAAGATATCTTTTTCCCTATTTTAATATGAATTCTGTTTCCTCAGAACTCCCTTGAATTCCAGGAGAAGAAAGGTGAGCGATGAGGAGGCAGTCATCCCAGAAAAGATCAGAGTTCCTGATCCTGTGAGCAGCTCTGAGAGCTCAGAGAAAGAAGAGGATGAGAAAGAGAAGGCGAAAGCTGCCAACGGTAGGAGCCTTTCATCTCCCTGGAGTTGACAGAGTAGGACTGGAGGCTTGTGTAGGAGCAGCCCGACTTGCTTGGCTAGAGAAAATGCTTGAAAGTGATGGCTATTCCCCTGTGCTCTTAGAAAAATAGGACAACTAATTTAGCACCCCCTTCTCATGTGGAGTTTCTGAGGAGCACAGATGTCTGCTGAAGCTAGAAAAAACCTATTATGATTCATTGGGAAGGGATGGGTGTTGTCACTTGGACCAAGCCTTGGGAACCTAGCACTGCCCATTGCGGAGCACCGTCTGGTTCGTCCCAGGTGCCTGTTGGGCCAGCAAAGGTGGGCCTGTTCCGTGGATGGAGGAAGGACTTGTTAGTTGGTCTGGAAAGCCAGTGCCCTCTCTCTGAGGTGGGGATGGATCTCTGGTGCAGCTGATGGGGGCGGCATTGGCTTGCATACATAGTCTAACAAAATCCCGTGTGTGTGCTGTGTTTGGCTCAGTCTCATCTGCTGTAGACCAGCCCCTGGAAACATGCAGATCTGGGCAGGTTCCTTGTCTTGGTGGTGGGGAGAAGGATGGGGTGGAGGAGCAAAGCACTTGCCTGTCACAAGGACAGCAGCAGTGGCGTTGGGGCAGGTGTGGAGGTAGGAGCCTGCCCTGCCTGCTGGGGCCTTCTTGCAAACCAGAGGCCATCTTGGTGTGAGAGATGCGCTCACACGAGTTCTCTGCGGCTCTCTCCTGTGCAGCAGCCAGCCTTTCCCTGGCCACGAACTCGGGAGCGAATGTAGAAAGCAGTGAAGATGATGACTCCTCATCAGAAGAGGAGACACCGGCTGGAAAAGGCGCAGTTGCGGTGAGGCAGTTCTCTTGGCTTTGAAGGCTGATAGTACTCTGAGTCCAGGACTGTCCCAGACTTGTTGGCATGTGTGAAATTGTTGGCTGAGGTGGAGTCAATATTTAAATGACCTCCCTGTGCTGGTATAAGCCTTCTCTTTGACATCTTGTCCTCCCAAGTGCTTCCCTAAAGATCTCTGTGGCTTGTCCAGCTGCCAGATTGCTGTTAAAGGTATTTTGTATCCAATTTAGCCCCTCATCATTCTAATTTCTTTTATTTCCTTTAGGTGACACCAGCTGTGGCAAGTGGCAAAGCTACCAACTCCCTGCATTCTCCTAACAAACCTGCTGCCCCAGCAGGCAAAGCAGCGGTGCTCTCTGCTGCAAACAGAACTGTGGTCTCAAACAAGCAGCAGCCCAATGCACCAGCTGCATCTGCAGCTCTGGCCAAGGCTGGGCAGAAACTGCCTGGTCCTGGGAAGCCCAGAACCACCACAACAGCTGCGGCCAAAGTAGTTCAAAGCAAAGCACCAGTAACGACCAAAGCACCGGAAAGCTCCAGCAGCAGCAGCAGCTCCTCATCAGAGAGTGAGGAGGAAGAAGAGATGCAGACTGCAAAGGCTCCAGCCCCCAAAGTGGGTAAGGAGCCTGTGGGTGCGGGAAATGCATATGTGCTCCAGCTTTGCTGTGAATCAGGTCTGAGCCATGCCTTCAGCGTGTTCCTTTCAGCTCCCTTGCTGGAAAGCTCAGAGTGATGCTTATTCCTTGGGGAGGCTGTGAGAATACTGCAAAGCAGCCAGCTCCGGAGCTCTGTGGGATGTATCCAGCATGCTTGCTCCCATTTCAAGCGGCAGATTCTGTGCTAAGATGCTTGTCTGGCAGCACCCAACGCTCTGAGGTTGGAGATAACAGGGTAGCGTATTTGGAGGAGATGTGGTACTAATACTGCAGACGTGTTCAGCTTTTTGGAAAGGCACTACAGCATCTTCTCTTTATTCCCAATTGCAAAGGGATTGTTTTTGAGTTTTGAAGTCTTTAGGGAAATCTCTTTTACTGCTTTGAAGTGTGTGTATTGGGGGGAGGGTGAATAATAGATCATAGAAGCTCTGAAAATGGTCCTCGTCTTGCCTCTTTTCCCAAGGAGGTCCAGCGAGGCTGGGTGCCCCTGCAGGGACCTGTGTGTGGCTGAGCAGCTTCCTGTAGGGTCAGAGGGTGCCCAGGAAGGATTTCCCATCTCTGCCTGCACTCAGGGGAGTGGTGTTTGTGGGCCAGCGTTTGTCTGGAGAAGCTGTTCCCAGCAGGCCACTGATGCTTTCACCAGGGCTAGGCCCTCTTCCCTGCAGATCCCCTTAACCCTCTCTGCAGCTTGTTTTGTTTTCCTGACTTCAAAAGCTGCATTAGCATCACGCTCTGGGAGCTCAAAGCAGACAGCAGCTGTGACATCTCCTTGCTTGTGTTTCAGAGCAGAAGCAGGCAGCTGCGGCTGCTGAGAGCAGCAGTGAGGAATCAAGTGATGAGACATCCTCCGAGGAGGAGCTCGCAACTCCAGCGGTCCAGGTAACCTCTCCAACCCAGGGTCCTCGTCTCTAGGAAATTGTTTCCCTTAAAGGAGAGAGGGAATGCTGCAGTGCTGTAGTCTGGCAAGACCCCCTTCCCTGGATGTGTGGGACCCACAAACCCAAGGCCAGAGAAACCTGCTGTGTGGCTGAGAGCCCCGCTAGCCCCTGCCAGCATCAGCCATTCCATCCCAGTTCCTCCTAGTGCCTGAAGTTGAGGGAGATCCTTTGATCTGTAGGAGGTGATTGGTGTGCAACTCCATGGACGTAGTCACGCAGTCAGTGGAGAAACTGGCTTCAGATACTCCACTGCCCATGGGTATGAACAAGCCCATCCTGGTCAAAGTTAGCAAGGTAGCCTTCTTTAAAACAGATTCCATGCAGTTACAGCTCTCAACTTTTTTTTTTTTTTTCTGAGGTGTTACCTGATTCTCCTGTTCCCTTTTGTTCCCCCTGTTCTCAGGCAAAACCAGCTGTGAAAACAGTGCAGGTTACTGCAGCACCAGTGAAAAGTGCACCTGCTGCTCCAGTGTCCCTCAAGAAGAATGCAGTGAGGCCAGCGGCAGTGGCACCAAACCAGGCCAAACCTGCATCCGCAACGGTTCCTGGGGCTGCAAAGCCTGATGACACATCAGAGAGCAGCGACTCATCGGACAGCGAAGATGAGCAACCTCCATCAGTAACCCAAGTGCGTCTATCTGAGACTCAGTCTCTCCTTGCACGCCTCTCCAGGGCTAGGAATTGCAGTGAAAAGAAAATTTTGTAAATGCATATAGTGTATAGCAAAATTATGTTGGGGGTGGGAGGAAAGAGGCATGGGGTGTTTAAAGGCACCTCAGTGTCTTTGCTCTGAGCTTCAATCGAGGCATTGTGCCTTTCTTTAAAAAAATCCATCAGTACTTTTAAATTAAAAAAAAAAAAACAGCAATTCTTTTCCCACCTGAAGAGGCAAATTGTTATGGTTGAATTTGCCTCTCAGCTATAAATTGCAATAAATAATGTCTAATTTGTTGAACTGTAGTGCAGCTTAGCTTCCCTGCTGTGCAGAGTGCAAAGTGTTGCAATGTACCTCACTGGAGGGGACTGGTAGTATAAGCTGGCTGATGAAGAATGTCTGGTCTTGCTTTCTCATCTTGGGAGGCTGTCCCCACACAGCTAGATGAAAGGATGCCTTCTGTTTCCTGCCAGTTGCTAATCTTCCTTCAGCATTTTCCTTTCTCAGGGGACTCTGAAAACTCTTCCCTTGATTACAGTCTGAGCAAATGAATTATGCTGCTGTGGGATTTGCCTTGTTTCACACTGTTCTTGTCTTGTCCAGACAAAGCCACCTCCAAAATCTTCCCAAGCCGTCCCATCCCCGGTGAAACCTACACCAGCAGCGTCACTCTCTGGCAAAGCAGCTCCAGCAAAACCACTTCCGTTGTCCCAAGGGAAGCCAACCCCAAAACCAGCAGTGCCAAAGCAGGCCAAAACTGCACCAGTAAGTACTGCTGCTCCCGTGAAGCCTGCAGAAAGTACAAAGCCAGTAGAGAGCTCTGATTCCTCAGACAGTGAAGAGGAGGATCAACCTTTGCCTGTCAGCCAGAAGGTGAGTGGTACCACATTCAGCCTGGTTCCGAGGGGTGGGGTGTGCAAGACAATTCTTTAGCACTTAAATGCTACCACTGATCTGCTTGAAACACCAGTAGCGTGTAGTATGTTGTATCTCAGTCCTTCAGAGAGGAAGATCTTTCTTTCGTCTGGGAAACAAGTACAACCTAACTCTTCTAACTCGGCCATACCAGAGGAGGGTGGGGGTAGCCTATCTGATACCAGCTGGGTCACTCCACTCACGCCTTGCCCCTCTGGAGTGGGCCTTCTCTGCTGGGTCACTGATAGCTCAGTCTTGGCTCTCCTGTGAGGGTTTGTTTAGACCTCTCTTGCAAGAAGGACCGTGAACTCAGACTGGGCTCAGACTTAGGTGGCTGAACTTGCAGGGAGGCAAATCCCTCCCTGAGAGCATCCTCAGGCCCATTGTATGGAGACCTCTGCGTTGACTCTGAGCTTCGGGTATCTTTGGAAAATGCCCTGAAAACAACATTTCAGAGATGGCAGCTATTATCTTATCTGCAAGGGAGGAAGGGAAGCCGGGGGCAGAGTCTCACGTGTCCTTGCGAGGAGGCTCTTTGTCAACACGTCCTTTCACTATTGACAGGCAGGAGCCGGAGAGGCTCTGCATTTTTGTCTTTGTAGCCTTGGTCTGCTAAGGTGGGTGGAGGGGGATGCATCTCTTAACAGTTGGCTCTCTGCTGCTCTCTTTCTGCATGATTATATGTGAAGATTCAGTTCTGGGTGGCAGGAGCAGCTATTCTGATGGGGGTCTCACTGTAAAACTATAGAGTGTCATCCATTCTAGCAGATCTGTAGGGGAAGGACATGCTGGGGTGGGTTGGTTTCCCCCCAGTGCTGATTTGAAGTTGGCAGCAGCAGGTAGCCGTCTTGCTGAGGGCTTTTTAACCACTTCAGCATCTTCACTCTTGCAAACTGACAGTTACCCCTCAGCAGCCGCAGTCGGCAAGGAAGAGCTTGTCATCGAGGGAGCTCTATTTTTGTCAAGCAGGCTGTTCCTTCCCCTGTTAGTAGCCTGCAGGCAGAGACCACGAATGAAGCCTGAAGATAAACCGTTAGGCTTAGCTATGTCCACAGTCCTGTCCTACCAGTCAAACTCTTCTTAGCTCATCCTCACCATCTGCTACTTGGGCATATGCTAACCACTGAGTTACTGTATCCTGCAACTTCCTCTGGCTTCTTTGCAAGATCCAAACAGATACAGAGCGTTGGAAGCTGCTTCATCTTTCCCTGTGGGGGTGGATTAGCACAATTAAAATGAACATCATGCCTAAATTGTACTGCTTAATTGGTATGTTTACCCCTGAAGACTCAGGAATATTTAGTCAAAGAAGTTGACAAGGTGTTTGTATATTTTTGGGGGGGAAAGGATAGTGGTGGGGGACAGTCTGGGTTAACCTTAAAGGTGCTATGAGCTGCCTTTGTTTTTGGACTGTTAATTGTGCTCTGCTTCTGCTTTCCTGGACATTGTGGGCCAAAGATGGCTCTTATGCCCTACATGGACAGGCTTTCATTTCTGCTTACTAGGACTGGCCATGAGATTCGCATGCACACATGTGTTGGGAAGCTGTGTCTTTTTTGAGCACCCCAGGAAAACCCGTGCAGGCTGCACTGCTAGAAGTTGTCCTGCAAGGTGTTACCTTGGACCACCGGCCCTGTGAGGAGAGGCCAAATCTCCCAAGAGATGGAGGCTCTCCTCCCTGCACCATGTCCCCACTCCCTTGCAGGTGACAGTCATACCTTTGCTGTGTCGTGACACGGCTGAGATCCTGGTCCCACTCCTGATATGCTGGCGGTGCCTCCACGGTGCGCAGGCAGCGATGGAGTGTGATTGTAACAATGTGCTGGCGCACGTGGCTTGGGTTGTTTCCCCTCTTGTCATGCAGCGCTGCATGATGCAAATGGACTAGCGGAGTGGCAGATGGGTTGTGCAGGAGCTGAGTCATCACACTCCACTGAGCCGCAGGCAGCTCCTGCTTTGGGGGCTGGAGAGGGAGCAGGAAAAATTATTTCCTCTTGAATGATTTTCTTCCTCTTGAGTTACTTCAGTACCTGTGACTCTGAGCTGTCAGAAGCTCTCTGCCTGTGTTTCCCTGCTCCCTGGGTGTAACTCAGCGGCGCTGCTGGCCTGGTCCCACCTGGGGCCACGCCACAGGACGTGGTGGCTGTCAGCCATCTGGCAGTGACCGAGATGAGGTGGATGGAGGGACCTCGGCCTCCTGCCAGGAAGATCTGAGGAGTCCCGAGGCTGTGTAAAGCTTATGGTAGTTTTTCTGTAGATGCTATTATGTTCTTTCTGTGTCAGGATGCTTCTGTACAGCAGCTCTTTCCCAATCTCTTGCAAAGTTAGGAAACAAACCTGCCTTTGTGCCGTGCATCCGAGTCAGGGGAAAAGCCAGTCCTGGTGCTGTGAAGGTGTTAAAAGTGAGTAGGGTCTGATCTAGATAGACTCTTCCCTTGCACAGCACAGCAGTGCTTGGGCCGAGAGGGAAAGGAGCTAGAGTGTTCAAGAAGAGTGTGTGAATTCTCATGTCTGCTTCAAGTAGTTCTCTCTCTGCAGCATTGCAAATCTGGCCTTTCTCCTGGAGATAATGACTCACTGGTATCAAAACAAAACAGACAAGTGAGGTTTGCAATTCCCCTCTCCCCAACGGCTCGTGGAGGTTTCTGTTTCTCTAAGCGGAGTCAAAATGTGCTTGGCTTGTTCGAGAGCTGTTCTGAAATGGGATAAACATGCAGATGCTGTTGTCTGTTTAGTGTTTGGCTCAGAGACGATAAACACTGCCCCAGTGGCAGCCCTCTGCGGGGCTGTGCCAGGAACCACAGTAAGATCTGTTCCTCCCGGGAGGTTGCTGGGCTGGTGTGCTTGGCTGCTGGCCAGGAGCAGCCCCCGGGTGAGCCAGCGCTGCCGAAGTCATCCTGGTCCTGTGCCGTGGGCTGAGAGGGTCCCGCTGTGATGGGAGGTGGGGTGGCAGGGGCTGTGCAGCCGGGCAGGAGTCTCTCTCACCTTCTTGCAGGAGGCCTGGAGATGGAGCGCTGCAGTAAGCTGCCATCACATGCAGGTTGGATGGGGTCTGCCCGCCCTGGCAAGCATGATGTGCTCTTGGCAGAGCAGCCTGGAGATGAGCGATGAGTGGAGTAAACCAAGTGGGCGCAGAGCACTGCGAGCCTAGCAAATATCTGCGGGTGGGGAAGTTACCAGACCTCTCAGGAAGCACTCCTTCTCCCTGTGCTGCTGCTAGCCTTCAGCAGCATGCACGAGGGTATCTGCAACCCTTCTCCCAAGCCCGGAGAGGGGCTGGGAAGAGATTGTCTCACCTGGCAGTTGTGTATCTGGTGCTGTGATGAAGTAGTGCTGACACACTAGTTGCTTGGTGCAGTGGCTTGTGGCCTGTCCCGGGACGTCAGAGTGGTGACGGGTGCTGCCCAAGTGCGTTGCAGGCTTTTTTCTGTTGTCTGGAGATTTCTGTCCTGGGTTAAGCTGAGGCAGAGTTAACTTTCTTCATAGTAGCTAGCAAGAGGCTGTGTTTTGGATTTGTGCTGTGAAGAAAGCTGATAACAATGATGTTTACTGCTGCTAAGGTCCTTCAGCTTCTCTGCTGTCCACAAACAGGAGGAGCTGGGAGGGAGCACAGTCCCAGTTACTAGCCCAGGATTTGATCTTAGGTTTGGGATTGAGACCCAAAATAGCCAATAATCTATTCCATAACATACACGTCATGCCCAGTATCTAGGTAAGGGCCCTCCAGAAGCTTGTCCCTTTTGGTTCCAGATCTCTTTTTTTCTGAGTCATCTTGCTCCACGTGGTCCCTTTCCCGAGGCCTTACCCCCCGCCCCGGTCAGCTCTCGGTCTGGGACACTCAGACTGTACCTCCATTCCATGAGTGCAGTTTTGGGACTGTCCCTGCTCTGGGATCATTAGCTGGGAAGGGGCTGAGCCTTGGTCATCAGGTGGTGAGAGTATCACTGTGTATCACTCATTTGTATATTTGTATATACTATTATTTTCAATATTATTGTAGTTATTACATTGTCCTTATCTCAACCCACGAGTCCTTTTTTCCCTTTACACCTTTAATTCTCTCCTCCACCCTGGGGAGGGTGAGCGAACGGGTTGTGTGGGGTTGGCTCCCAGCCACGAGTAAACCCATCACAATTTCTAAATTCTGAGACCTGGTGACAGATCAGTTTCCGAGGTGCTCAATCATATCTTGGGTCCTGGTCTGTCTCTGCCTGTTCCCAGATGCTTGTGTCAGCACTCTGTCTACGCTGTGCTCTCCAGCAGCTCGAGGGTGTAGCTCCTCTGATACTGTCTCTGAATCTTGCAAGTGTTTTGGCACAAGGCGTCCCAGCTCCTACTGGTTGCCTAAGCTGGAGGGAGGTTGTGCTTCAATGAGAGGCTTCCTTGGAATGGGGGTCTTGGGGTTGCGGTGCTTCTCCTGTCCTCAGGCTCCTGTCCAGCCAGTGTCTTGGCTTCCATAAGGAATTACTGTTCTGAGCTTATGTGCGCTGTTGGCCCTGCATGCTTGTGTGGTAAAACACGTTTGGGCTTCCTGTCAAAAGCATATTGCTAAATGCAAAATTCAGCAGCTCAGTCCAGGCAGTAACCAAAGCCCCTTCCAATCTTGACACACCAAGGATAGAGTGAGTGTTAGTAACAGCTGTGTTAGGGTAAAACGAAACCCAACTTGGGCTGAAACTGCCCTTAAACCCCTAAACAACACCTGTACTAATACCACATTTCTGGACCTGTGTTTCTTTTGTTGTTAAGAGGTTAACAGAACAGCCTGGGCCTGTTCCCAACCTGAGCCAGACTGCTAAAGCTGGGTTGCCTGAAAAAGCAGTGGGAAGCACCTTGAAAAGCCAGGCCTCAGAAAGTGAGAGCACCGACTCATCTGACAGTGAAGAGGAGTTTCCTGCAGCACAGACACAGGCTCCACAAGCTGGTAAGTCTCCTGGTAGTTGCCAGGATCCCTCACCTGCATCCTCATGGGTTTCCTTCTCTCCCCTGCACGTGGAATGGCCCAGCCTGTTGTGATAGCTCCTGCTCTGAGAGCAACTCTTTCTCATGGTGACAAACTCTTGTGCTTTTCCTGCAGTGAAAACCAATGCTGTGCCCCAGCCCACAAACATGAGGAAAGCACCAGCTGCGACGCCAGCACCAGCCCCTCCACCGGTGGACAGCAGCGATGATTCCAGCGAGGAGTCAGATTCAGAGGCAGAAATAGTTCCCCCTTCGCAGGTAAAGAGCCACTGACCTGCTGGGTGTGGATGTGGTTGGGT
>NW_010114967.1:9717-13470 GCF_000699245.1 Pterocles gutturalis | reverse complement strand
TGCGAGGTGGTAGTTGGGCGGGTGATGGGTGGTGCAGAGAGGAGCTCTCCCGTTCGCTGGGTTGGGTTTCCTTGGCGATGTGCCTGGGTCTTGCTGACCTGGGCTCTGGGTGCACATCTTGGCTGCAGCAAGCTTGCAGTGTGTGAGAGCAGTGGAGAATGTGAATGTTTTGGCAGGAACCTGAGTTAGACACACAAGCCCAGACCTCCTCTGGGACTCTGTCCCCTACTCCAGAGAGTTAGACTGGAAAAGCAGCCAACTCCTTGCAGGCAGAGTCTTTCCATGAGCTGGGTAGCTCCAAGGCAACCAGCCCCCTGTTTCCTTCCAAACCCCTGGGTGTGGGGTGCAGCTGGAGCTCTCTGGTCTCCCCCTCCACAAGTCTTGGGAGGCTGGAAGGATCTTCCCTGGAGGGTAGCACAGTGGTCCTGCTGCCTTTCAGCTGGAGGAGCCAGACTCCTGCCTCGGAGGAGGGAGATGACCCGTGTGTCTGTGCAGAGACACTGGTGGGTGTCGTGGAGCCGATCCTAGCTCTCTTGCCTGAGTCTCTTCGTGTCACATCTCTTTGTGTCTCCGTGCTGGTCCCCCAGGGCTGTGGCTGAGCTCCCACTGCCTCATTGTGAAGCTGGCTTGGGTGTCTCTGCACCTCTGCTGCACTTTGAGCTTGAGAAAAAAAAAAAAACACACGTGAAGAAGCCTTGACTGAGGAATGTGGCTGCCGTTCCTACGTGGTGATGGCTTGGCTGGTGCTCTGAGCCCAAGGCTTAGCAGCCAAGTGCACTTCTTGTCCTGCGCATACGTGTCCCCTGTTTGTCCAGGACCCTTGCTGGGAGAGGGGGACTATGTGCACTCAAGGAAACCCCTCCCCACGTTAGCCTGATGCTGTGGCCAGTGGAAAGGCTGTCTCCCCTCAGCTGGTGGGCAGGCAGCCAGCCTGAGCAGTCCTCGATTAAAGCATGTTTGTAGTACCAAGATTGTATAAAATAACGCAGTTGCTGTAACTTGAGCTTTGTGCGAGACGGCTGAGAGCTCACGTCAGATTGGTGGCTTTCTGCATGGCGGAGCGTTGCCTTTCTGAAGGCCAGATGTTGTGTGAGGGAAATGTCAGTTCACAAAGGCCCAGCTTGTCAGAGATTTGGAGAGGGAGGGCTGCTCACATAGCGTTGTTTGTAACACAAACCAGGAGGCTGAGCACTCCTTCATTGCTCCTGCTCCCTCCTCTACTGGCATTTGTGTCTTGGACCTGATGTCAGTGTCTGATTTCTATGCCCATGGCTCTTCTATTTTTAACACCTCTTACGTTTAGTTTGATGGGAGGTTTCAAATGTGAAGCAACAAAATTGCTCCTTGTTAATTTGTTCTCTGATCCGTGGCTTGCTTGTGGACCTGAAGGCAGACTTGCCCTGTGGTTGGTGTCTTTGCTTTATCTCTGTTGCCACTTAACTCTTGATGTGTGATTTTTAGAGTGTAGGAGACAACCTGGAGTCCAAGTGCCTGCTTTGCAAAGTAGGGTTTGCAACTGCAGTCTTGCTGGTGCTGCAGTGGGTAGGGATCTCACAGCCTGCAAGCACATCACTTTTTGCCTTCCTGCCCTCAGGATGTGGGTGCCTTGGGGGCACTGAGGTAATGCTGTAGGCACTCCCGGGGTGCTGGCCCTCGCTTCTGTGCTCCTGGCTGTGCCAGAGGCCCTGCTCAGAGGAGACAGAGCTGACCTGTAAAAGTGGAAAAAAAATAAACAAGCCTTGGTGCTGTGCTGAAAATGATGGCAGGGCTCAGGAGTTAGTGGTGGATTGGTGTATGCTTCTGTCTCTTTTCTTTACAAGTTGTGCTCTGTCCTGATTTTCTTTCTCATCTATTTTAGAGTCTGTCCCAGCAGAAAGTCAAAGCAACCACAGTTTCTGGCGCAGTGGCTGCCAAGGCTAATGCCACGCTGCCTTTGGGGAAGGGGATAAAAGCATCTGCTGCCCCTCCAGTTAGCAGAGTGTCTGAGAGCTCAAGTAGCGATTCCTCGGAGCCCAATGTGCTGGTGGGAAAGGTAATGACAGAGGGGACTAAAGTGGGGAACTTCCTTGGGGAGAGTGGGCAGGTGGGTGCTGGAGTCTGAGGCTGGTGCAGTGTCTCCAGCTGGGGGAACGTGTTTGTGGAGTGGGGGAGAGGAGGGCTGATCTATTTTAACCACTGTTATCACAACATAAGGTGAGGCAGATGTGCAGAGGGTAGCCCTGGTACCTTTGCTGTTCCTGCCTCCCAGCTGGCTGGCAGGTTTCTTCCTTCTTTTGATAGCAGTGCGCTGTACAGTCAGGAGTTGTGTGCTTGGCCGCAGCTGCCTGCCTCATCTGTGGGCTGGGGGGAAATGGGGGTCTCTTGGCCCTGCTTGAGAGGTTCTTCTGGGGCTAACCTTGACATAAACTGAAGCGGTATGGCTGAAAAAGGGCCAGGGTGGTCCAAGCCCATCTGCTCTGGGCTGCTTCTTGTAGTTCATGGGCACGAGCAGTTATTCCACTTTCTAGACACATTTTGTCATCTTCTCCTTAGGCTCCCCCTGCTCCTTGCCCAAAGCAAACGGTTCCTGTGGGAAAAACTCCTCCAGCCAACACTGCTGCCCTGCAGGCTGCTTCGCTCCTGGGAAGTCCCACCGTCACATCGAGGAAGCCAGCCCTGCAGCCAGCGGAGGATGCCCGGCTGAGCCAGGCCGCGCCGCCCACCCAGGCAGAGGAGACCTCGGACAGCAGCAGTTCCTCAGACAGTGACGAGGATGAGGCACCTAAGCAGCCCCCCAAACCTGGTCAGTTCCCCAAGAAGATGCTTTCAGTGCTGCTGGCCAGGCCAGAGTGGGGACAGCATTTTGTCACCCTGTGAGAGGTGTGTCACCTTCACATAGTGGTTGGAGAGGGGTTCCTCCTCTCTGGGTTGGCAGAGCACTCCCTTTTCTTTGGAGGCAGTAACTGTCCTGGGTAGGTGAGCTCAGCCCTGGCCAGCAGCAGTGGATTTAATGGGATGAACTCTGCTCCTCCAGCAGGCTCGCTGCAGAAACCAGGAGGGACCCAGACAGCCCACAGCTCCTCCTCGGAGTCCAGCGAGGAGGAGGAGGCAGCATCGCAGGTACAGTACCTGAGCAGTCTGGGATGCTCTCAGATTTTGCAACTGGCTCATAAGTAGGACAGAGAGGATTTAATTCTCAGCCATAGCAAATGGGGTGCTGAGAGGGTTTGCCAGCACAGCAGTTGGGGCTCCACAGTGCTGTGCTGTGAGCAGGGCCTTTTGGTGGGGACAGGGAGAGGCTTTTGAACCTGGAGTGCTTACCAGGGCAGCTGGGCCTTGGGTCCAGGCTCATGGTGCCTTCCCCAGGCAAAGGAATGGGAGGAGGTGGTGCCTTGCAAGGGTTAAACCAGGAGAACTGATGCACAGTGCCAATAGCAGCGGCATTTTTTCCCCCATTTTTATTTGTAACTTAACCCGTGTCCAAGCCATTAAATTCCCTTTGTAAGTAACGTGCAGGGCGTGCAGCACATCTGCGGTGCATTAGCTGTGCGTGGGTGCATGCTAATGGCCAGGAGCCTCCCCTAAGCCTGTTTTACTGGGCGAGAACAAAGAGGAGAACCTCTTGCCATCAGCTCTTGCTGCTGTGGGCTTAGTGTCTGTCAGCGCTGGCCCCCTCTCCTGGCAGCCCTGGCCTCTCTGCAGGGCTGGCTGAGCGGTGCAGGATCTCTCTGTGGGTGGCTGAAGGTGGGCCTTTCACTTGGAGTACGGGGGGGG
>NW_010114967.1:5772-9700 GCF_000699245.1 Pterocles gutturalis | reverse complement strand
CAGCAGGGATGGATCTGTATGTCTGGTATGTGGGAGGCTGCCCTGCTGTAGCTCCTCAGTGTGTCTGTGCTGTTTCAGTCCCTCCTCACAGGCTATGTGGGCCTCTCCAAGACCCCAGCAGCACCCCAGACACCAAAGACGGTTCCCCCTCAGCCTGCAGGCAAAGTGGGGCAAGGGAAAGCAGCCGTGACTGCTACAAACTCCCTCGCCAAGGCCTCTGCAAAAGCAGCCCCAGCTGACAGCTCCAGCAGTGACAGCAGTGACTCTGACACAGACATCAACCAGGAGGCTGCAAACCACAAAGCAGGTGGGTCTCCTTTGGCAAGGTCGGGAATCTGTTTGGCTCAGGAGCAAAGCTGTGCTGGCACAGGAGGGTGATACTGGGATGGGGCCCTGCTCACAGTGTGTCCCTGACGCCGCAGAGCCTAGTAGAGTGTGACAGCTCCAGCAGTGACAGCAGTGACTCTGACACAGACATCAACCAGGAGGCTGCAAACCACAAAGCAGGTGGGTCTCCTTTGGCAAGGTCGGGAATCTGTTTGGCTCAGGAGCAAAGCTGTGCTGGCACAGGAGGGTGATACTGGGATGGGGCCCTGCTCACAGTGTGTCCCTGACGCCGCAGAGCCTAGTAGAGTGGATTGCTGCTGCCGTCTGCTGGCTTCCCCTCATCACGACACAGCCCTCTTCTCCTCCTACACTGTCTGGCTTGTGAGGCTCTGTACCTTTGCCTCTTCCAAGTTTTGCTTTACTTGCAATAATTAATGCAATTACTGGGAGTAGGTTGGGCTCTCTGTAAAACCTATGACCTCTGAACTGGTGTGCTGCTGGTGATAGCTCCTAGGGAATGTTTAAACGCTGGCTGAAGAACATTGCTATATAGTGCTGGTATTCAACCTTCCCCGTGGTCCTCCGGGGCTCTGTAGCATGTCTGAGGGGCAGAGGAGGGGAAGCAAGTGGGAAGACCTATGGAGAAACAAAATGTCCTGCCATTTCCCTGTTGCTTTGTTGACAAATTGTAAAACTCAACACTGGAAGCTGCTTCTGCTCTGGCGTGACCCTGGCACCTTTAGGTGAGCTCTGGCCTGCTCTGGAGGCTCAAATGGGTCTGTTGGCCTCTTGGGCACATTGTTAGGTTCAAGAAGGCCCCAGTGCTGCAGGGATAGGCCACTGGTGATGATTAAAAGCGGTGGTGTGGATACCACCTCTTACCTGGGGAAGTCCCTGGCTTACAGGGGTGATGTCCTGCGGAAGGACTGCTCTATCTCTGCTCACCCGTCTTGTGCTACGGCTTCCTCCAGTCTAGTCCCTGTTCTCTATGGATGTGGCCGAAGCTGTTGTGGGCTGTTGTCACCTGCTTTTCTCACCAGATACTTTATCTCAGGCTGAGGCATCTTTCTCTGGCTCTGCTGTAGTTGGGATGGCCAGCAGGCTTTGCATTTGAGGGAGAACCGGCTGCTCCTCTTCAAACTCAAGCGTATTTCCATGCCCCAGTAACTCTGTGGTCTATGTAATGAATGGTCCCTGAGTTGTCTTCGCTCTCTTGTCATTGTTTCTGCAGAAAACAACCCCCCTCCAGGGCAGGAAGCCACAGGAGCCTCCAACAAAGAGAAGGTGGCAGGAAAAACAGAGACAGATCATGCCAGCCTCAAACCGTCCCCAGTGAAGAAAGCCCTGGCCATGAAAGAGAATGATGTTGGGGCAAAAGGGGCACAGGTGACCCCAGCATCACATGCACAGTTCTCCACCCCACAATCAGAAGAGTCAAGCTCGGGGAGTGAAGCAGAGGTCACCACTGCTGCCAAAGTTCCCACAGTGCAAACAACGGAAGGGTTGGAAGAGAAGAAAAAGAAGAAAAAGGAGAAAAAAGAAAAGAAGGAAAAGAAGAAATCTTCCTCCATGGCAGACAAGGCTATGAAAACGTCTAAGAGCAAAGACAAAGAGAATAAGAAGCAGAAAACATCTCAGAAGCGGAAACTGGCAGGAGAGGATGGGGCTGTTGGGCAGCCCAAGGAGAAGAAGCGGAAAGGGCAAGGTAATGAAGAAGTACCCAAAAAGAAAAAGAAGAAAGCAGCTGGTGACCTGGAGAAGCTGCCAGGTAGCAAGGAAAAGAAAAAATCAGCTAAAAGTAAGCATCCCTCACTTGGGGCTGCATTTGCTATAGGTTCTTACAGTTGATGCATGTTCAGCCTCTGGTGCGGAGCCTTGTAAGTAGCACCCACTTTCCTGTTAGCTTCCTGCTTGGCTACTTCCCTCTTGGCCCACCCAAAGCCAATGCCAGATTTTTAACTCCCCACTTCAGTGGGGGGTTTTTTTGCAGTCTCAGCACCAGGTCATGTTGCAGACAGCAAGCTGGGCTTTTCTGCCCCTCTGTCCTGCATCTGGCACAGCGGGAACGGTGTTAATACTCATACTGATCCTTGCTGCTTGCAGAGCAAGCTGATGTCCCTGTGCCTCCTCTATGGCGCGATCTGTCCCTCCGGGGCTTTCTCCTTTGCTGGCCTTTACCCTGGCTGGAAGCAGCTGTCTAGCCGAGGGCTAGCAAAGGGTTGAGGTGGGTCTGCATTGGACCTCCTGAGGCCTCTTTGCCCTCCTCGTGTGATCTGGGAGAGTTTGTGTTGTTTGTAAGCCACAAGGCCTGTGTTCTGCATGCTGTGCTCTGCATGGTGCCCTGCTCTGTGTCCCCAGTGCTGAACAGCTCTGCTAACCCAGCCGGCAGCCAGGGCTTCTCCGTGCCAAACGCAACAAACACCAGTAGAGAGCAAAGGTGAAACGTGCCTGGGGATGGCAGGCAGAGGGTCCCTGATGTGCTGTGGGCATGGTGGAGGAAGCCCAGTGTTCACATGCACAGGGCTTTGTGTTAGTCAGAGCTTGCTGAACGTGACCCCTTGCTGCCAGCCTCTTTAAAAGAGATCAGCCCTGAAATCCACGCTGTCATCTGCGGTGTCAGCCACTGCTGTTCCCCGTGGGGCGACAGTGCCCCTGCCTGACCCTGCCTGATCAGTGTCTGTGCTGCAACGTGGTGAGCAGCTCATTCAAGAGATTTGACTTGGGGCTATTACAGCAGTAAATGAGGAGGATGGTCCCAGCCTCCTGCTCCTTGCTCCCAATTAAGAGTGTTTCCCGCCCCTCTCGTCTGCCCGTCTCTCGGTAATGCTCTATTTGCTGCCCTAATGCAAAGGCAATTTTTTTTTCTTTGCAATGCAGACTGTCTGCAAATCAGAGCTGTACTGGATCCTGTAGGCTTTTTTTTTTCTTTTTTTTTTTTTTAAAAAAAGGGAGTTGGAATGGGTGGGCCGGATCTGGCAGGGTTTCTGTTCTGCGGCAACAGGAGGTGGAAGGAAGGGGATCCTGCCCACACGTGTGCATGGACGGTGGGATCAAACCACTGGCTCAAAGGTGCTGGAGAAACAGCCCTGGGTGCAACTGCCTTGTAGCAGGGCTCTGCCCTCAGCCCGTTAGTGCTCTGGAAAGCTTGCTCAGGTTCAGATGTGATAAAAAACATACTGGAGATGCTCCTACCACTCTGTGCTCCATCTCAGAGGCTAGCAATACCAGAGTCCCTCTCTTAGTTGACTTTTCTTTCCCTCTCCCAGAAAAAAAGACTGGAAAAGAGAAGAAGAACAAAAAGGTGTCATCGGAAGGGGAGCCTACAGCAGATGGCTCTGCTGAGGTTCACAAGAAGAAGAAGGTATGTGGAAGACCCTGGGATGGGGTACCATGGGGAGAGCTGTTCTGAACTGTGTTTGTGATGCTCATCCCTGCAGCATGCCAGGCTGGAGAGGAACAGAGCTGTGTCCTGGCCTTGCTGGCAGTGCAGAGGAGGCTGCAGTTAATTGTGGCTAGTCTTAAAACACCCTGACCTTTAGTTGGTTGGGATTGGGGTGACTTGAAGAAAAGATCATTCCTGTATCGCTCACCCAGGAGAGAT
>NW_010114967.1:683-5741 GCF_000699245.1 Pterocles gutturalis | reverse complement strand
TGGAAGGGTCAAACCCAGGGGCCCTTTTGGTGGCAAAGAACCTGCCCAAGGAGTAAATGCTCTTCTTCAGCTGTTTGTTCATCCAGTTTTCAGCAGAAACTGCAGCTCCTGAGGGCTTGACAGGCTACTGCATCCCGTCCCCAGGGCTAGGAGGCGGGGCAGAAGGAGGGGGAGACCATAGGATGTTCCTTGTAATGGATATGTCCCTGTAGAGATGGTAGCCAAGAAGCCTCTGTGGCTTGTGGCTTTGCTGGGTCCTTCATTTTATGGTGCAGATGATACTGATTTATTTTTCACCCTTTTCTTTTTAGAAGAAGAAAACAGCTGAGTCTGAAGGATTGTGAGAAGGTACATGGCCTGTGGGGACTATCGGTACCTCTGAACGGCGGTAACCTTGGCCAAATTCAGTCTTCCTGGGCCAGTCTTGGGAAGACGGTGTGCCCTCTAGATGCTCACTGAGTCAGCCTGGCCTTAGAGGGCCAGGGAGTGGAGTGGTGTCAGGAAAGTCATGCAGCAGCATGCTGGCTTCTCTGGATCTGTTTGACCTCAACTCTTTAGCTGCTGAGAACTGGATGTCCAGCCTGGACGTTGCTGTCCTCTGTCATCAGCAGAGATAAGCGGCCTCTGGCAGTGTCTGTCTGTCCCTGCTGACCACAGGGAGCTTGGAAAAGTAATGATGGTGATGTTGTGGCCACCGGGAAGTGGACCAGATCACTCTACCCCTGCTCTGCCCAGCTGTAAGGCTGTTCTCCTCCTCCCCATCCCTAACTCTCTAACTCCTCTCCCCAAAGGTACCGCATCCCTGTGATTAAGGATTTATGGGTGAAGATCAGACAGAAGAGAGGAAAAGGAAGCTCATCAGGAGAATTCCAACTTTTTTTTTAAGTAATAATTTATAACTTCTTTTAACTGTGACTTTTAGAGCAGAGCAGTGTAACTTTCTGCCTCCTCCTGCCCTGCTGGGGCCCAGAGATGTGTTTATTGCCCCTCCTGACAGCTCGCCTGTTGCACAAGAACCGAACTGAAGGAGGCAGTCTGACCAGAGAAGAGCCAGCTTGCATAAACTGCTTTCCTCCTAGTTGACACCCAGATGTCTCTTTCTCTTTCGCATCACAGAGTTATATTTTTAAGATAAACTTTTACCTTTTTTTTTTCCCCTCCCTCCTTCTGTGATTTGTGGTGTCAGTCCTTTTGCTACTATGGAAGAGAACTCTTGGGTTTACTTTTTATTCTAACACTGACGGCAGTGATTATCATGTCCCTGCAGTTGCACTGAACAGCTGTGTCCAGCAGCTGTTCTCAGCCAAGGCAGCATAATTTTTTGTGAGTTGTTTTTTATGGAATACAAAATAAAAAAAAAAAAAAGAATGGTGAGATGTTGCTTCACCTGCTTTCAAGGGAGGAAGGGAGGTGAGAAGCCCTTTGGTTCAGGGACTGAAGGCCAGGGAGGCAAGGCAGGGGCAGAGCTCAGCCGTCTCTGGAGGATGTTGCAGGTACAAGGGCAGAGCCCAGAGTCCACCCAGGTTGGTAGGCACTGCTTCACCCCTTGGGGGAAAAATTGCTTTCCACCTGCTTGCTGAGGAAGAGCAGATGGTGCCGTTCTGCAGGTTTGAACTCTGCTCCTCTAGTTTTGTATTTTTTTCATTACTAAAATGCTGTGGAGGGGCAGGTGCTGAGAGCAGGCGTGTGCATCGCTGTGCAGACCCAGCCTGCTGCCTCATTGAGCTGCTGCCCTGCGTCTTGTGCGAGGCTTGTGCCTGCTTGCCTCGCTTCATTCCCAGCCCTGGGGTTGAGCAGGTGAGGAAAAAGGGATGGAATCCCCTTGTGCTCGTTCTTACCATGCTGTGCTGCTGCTCTGCAGCCTGGGTCTGGGCTCTGCTGGCGAGGGCTGAGCTCCCTGTCTGCTCCCCCAGCACCTGTGCAAGCCGGGCATGGGAGGGAGATGGCTCCAGCGCAGGGGGCTACTCTGCTCCTTTCCCCCCATGCTGCCACTCATTCAATGGGGACTTCAGCCTCCCAGGCTGTGCTGGGGTGCAGGGGGACCCTGGGGTGCAGGGAAGATTGAACAAGTGATGGGCCAGGACCAGGGCAAGGAATATTTGTATGTGGGGGAAACACATGTCTAAGTGACTCCAGAGATTTTTCTTTTTCCTTTTTTTTCTTAAGATTTATTTTTAACCTAGGACAGCTGTAGATGGGCTGCAAGCACTGCACTGCTAGCGTTGCTTACAGGGCTTTCTTATTCAAAAGTTTATTTGAAATAATTAGCTTGTGAGGTCATTTATAAAGGAACTATCAGATATATTCAGAAAAATTAGAAGCCCCTCTGCCTCCAGGGTTGGCTCCTGCCCCCTGCTACTCACTGCTGCGCCTGTTCTCCAGCCTGAAGGCAAAAGCTGAAGGTGAACATCTATCTCTACAAAACTGAGCACTCCACTAAAAAAACCCCTCTACTCTAGTAATGAAACTTCAGGCTACGGGGGTCAGTTAAGAAGCTGGTGCAGGTTGTTTTGCTGCTTTTAATGTTCGTTCAGTGTAAGAAAGCGTTAGTGGTGGTTCTTCAGCGGGGGGTGAACTCTGCGCCTGCCACTGCCGGGGTGCTGCAGGATGCTGATGAGCAAAAGGGAACGGTACCAATAGGTCTGACATTGTTGAGATCCTTTTCCAGCCTGCTTTACCCACCCTGTGAGGGAACACTGTCCCTAGCACTGATCCTGGTGGCAGTTCAGCCCAGCTGGTGCCCTGCAGCAGGGGAAGGGTCGCAACCAATGCCTCGAGGGACAGGAGCGTGCAGGGATGCCCGCTGTTAATCATCTCAGGAAAGCAATGTAAGAGCAGAAATGAAGTAGAGCAAAAAAAACAAACTCATGAGAGCTGGGATGCTGAAGAGAGGACAGGTGTCCGCTGGCGTCCTCTTCTACTTGGCTACTGTGGGGGAAAGAGAGGGGGGAGTCAGTAAGATGGCTCCAGGACCTCCCAAAGCCCAGGCTGCGCTTGCTGTGTCTCAATGACCACCTCCCCAGCAAAGCTTTGGTGCTGCTGTGACTCTTGGGGCTGGACCTGTGCCTCCCCCAGCCCTAAGGGCTTTCCCCAACACCCCCAGCCCCATGACTTGGCCTCTCACCTTTCTCTGGACCCAGCTTGAGCATGTCCACCCCGGAGAAGATCATCTCCTCTGGCTCCACAGTGGTGGCGGTGGCAGGGGTGGCTGCAGAGGGAGGGCAGGCCATGAGTGCTGGACCCCAGGGTCTGCCCCATCGCCCCCCACCCCGCTGAGGGCAACAGGGGAGAGCCTGGACCTGCTGGGTCATGGAAAACCTCGACTGCATGCCTCTGCTCTCCCTGCAGCTCCCCAAGGAGGGCTGTGTGCCTGGGGTTTTGAGGGTCCCCTCCCTCCTTTACATGCTGCCACCAAAGGGGGGTGAGGGATGCTCTACGGCCTGGGCACCCTCCTCTCCTCTCCCTGGCAGCTCTCCTCCTCCCTGATCACAAGCAAAATGGGGCACAGCACCCCTTCATGCTGCTCATTCCTCTTCTCCATCCCCTCCCCGGTGACCTACCAGGGCAGTCCAGCTTTTCCCGGGTGGTAGTGCCCTCAATCTTGGTGCCATTTTTGTAGGAGCACCAGCAGTAGCCCGTGGAGGCATTGCACTGCTTGGGCAGGTAGTCGCCGTTCTCATCACACCGCGGGCGGAAGCGACCCGGATGGACACCCCTGGCATTGGCCTCCGCCTGGCACTTAGTTTGCACTAGGGCAATAAAAACAGAGGGGAGACGCCGTGAGCCCCCCCATGGGACCTTCTGCAGCCCATCAGCCTTGGCAGGAGCTTTTTATCCAGAAGCAGTTAAATTAAAAGGCGAATAAGCCCCACCCCGCTGATCTTTCTAAAGCTCTTGGGCTAGCCCAGGACCGAGGGGTTGGTGTGGTGCTCTGGCTTTTCCGACATTTGCTCATCCCAGATGCCCTGCAGGCAGTGGATCTGGGATGTCCTAAAGGCCACCAACTGGAGAGTCCCCGTGGGATGATTGGGTCAGTTGCCTTTGGGGTGCCCCGTGCTGGCACCTCCTGGGGGGTGGTTATTCCCGATGAGCCCATCCTGACCCTCCCCAGCTCCGCAGCCCCCGTCCCTGGTACCTTTCTCCGCCGGGATCACCTTGGGCGCCTCAGGCTTGGGGTTCTTGGCCATCTCGAACAGCAGCCACTTGTGCATCCAGGATTCAAAGGACTGTAACGAGGGAAACCAGCACGTTAACTGGGATGAGGTGGGGGGGGTGCACCATCATGGAGCTGTGCCCCAAGCTCCAGCCTGGCCCAGGGGAGGTCATGGTACCACCACGCTCCTTGGGGTGGAGGTAACCCAAGTAAGACTTTGGTTTTCCAGGTGGGGACCCCCCAGTCCCTCCCTAAAGTGGGGCTGTTCCTGGAAGGGGCAGAGCAGGACAGCAGCGAGCAGAGACCTTCCAGTCGCTATCAGTCATGGTGCTCTTCAGGCGCTTCAGGTTGTCCATCAGGTTGTCCTTCAGCTCCGGGAACATCTTCCTGGGGTCTGCTTGCTGCAGAGAGACCACCACGGTGAGACAGGGCAAAGAAAAACGAGGTGGTGCGGGCCACGAGCTCCCTGCAGCTCTGAGCACCCCAGGAAACCCCAGACCCAGCCAGGAGACCCCAGACCCAGCCAAGAAACAGCTGGAAGCTGGAAGCAGAGGGTCCATCCCCTCCTGCAGCACAGGGGCAGCTACGTGGTCAGTGGGGGGAGCGGGGGAACCTTACCAGCAGCAGGTGTTTCACTTGGTCCTCAGTTTTGTTGCTGGCGGGACCCATGTTCTGAAGAGAAGAGGCAAACGGGCAGCGTGAGGGCTGGCAGCGAGCCTGGGGGGCCGGCAGCGCCAGCAGCAGCGGGCAGCTCTTACCATGACACCTTCGGAGGGGGTGAGAGGCAGGACCTTCATGGCCAGCGGCATGTTCACCATGGCCATCTTCATCTTGTTCGCCGGCTTGGCACCTGCCCGGGAGGGAAGGAGCGGTGTGAGGGGTGTTGGGTTGGGGGGTCCAGGGGG
>NW_010114967.1:0-548 GCF_000699245.1 Pterocles gutturalis | reverse complement strand
GGTATACGAAGTAGACGGTGACAGCCTGGCCAGCGATCAGCAGGGCCACCAGGATGGACAGAGTGGACAGGGCGGCTTTGCGGCCCCATGCAGACCTGCAGGACACGGAGAGGGGGCTCAGCCCCAGCCACCCACAGCAGGGGATGTCCTCATACCCTGCCATCACCAGCCCCCCCCAGAAATCCCCTCCTGCAGCCCACGTCACCCCCCCGCACTGCCCCAAACACCCCCCTCCCGGGGGGTTTGCAGCCAGACAAACGCAAATTCCCCCATCGCTGGTGAGCAGAAGTGAGATTTCCGCGTGAATGTCACCCCTCCATGACGGGGGAACCGAAACCCACTGCGGGGGCGAGGAGGGGGAGGTATGGGAGGGGTACCCGAGGGATCGTGTGGGTACATGGGGGCTGCAGGCAGGGCGCTGCCAGGGGATTTTGGGGCACAGCATCTCTCCGGGCATCGCCTTTGGCAGGATGATGGAACCACCTGAAGCCTTGCTGGTGCTGGGGACCAGAGGACAGAGACCATGGGATGCTGGGGTGCCCTTAGTT
>NW_010114966.1:233098-235968 GCF_000699245.1 Pterocles gutturalis | reverse complement strand
CTCTGATCGCTCAAGTAGAAGACGGGCTGATTAAAACTCCAAACGAGCCCCTAGCTCGCTTAAATCTCAGAGTCCGGAATGATAGAATCAGAGGAGTTTATTCATACCATTAAGCCCCAGAGAACTTAATTGAAAGAAGAGCATAGCCTGGACCTTGACAAGCGGGAGGTCACAGTAATTGCTGCCGGACATATTTAACATTAAGATAATCAGGCCATTAATTACCCTTTGGATCATTAAATCAGCCAGTTGCAAAATGAAATTTCTGCCTCTATTACTCACTTGAGAGACCACAGGGGTGGCTTTTAATTTATCAGTGAGCTCGAGATACAAAGGACCAGGCTTGGGGAAGAAGGAAAGGGGGAGAGAGGGAGGGGGGGGGTTTGCTTCGGCAGAGGCAGGAATATCAATCCGCCATGCTTGGTGATCGTGGCAAATTAACTAGGTAAGATAACCTCGGCTTCTAAAGGCAGAAGCTGGGGGTATGTAAATAGATGAGGGCAGACAGGGAGATCAGAGCCTGCACACCACTTAGCAGGATAATAAAGGAAATCATCCTTGATTATCAGTGCTAATTTGGACACTGCCGGTAGCTTGTTATGCGTGTTCTGAGTAGCATTTAATTAATTCAATTGCTTGTTAATGAGGGAAGTGACATGTGGGGAGCAGATGCCACCCAACTGCAGATGGGTTCTGGTCAGCCCTTCACAATAAATTTTTTTTTTTTTAAATTTATTTTTTAAAAACACCCTTCCCCCATCCCCGAAACGGGAAAGGTGTCAAGCACGGAGGAGCACTGAAAAGGCACAAAACACTGACCTCATCAGGCCAAGAACCGCCAAGAAACCCGTCCTGACCGACGATCCCCCTGGCCCCCTTTGTAACGCCGCGGCCTGATGCCAGGAACTGGGGACCAACAGGACTGTAACAGCAATCCGATGGCCAAAAGGAAGGCAAAATGAGAGAGAGATCAAGCAGAGCATCCTTACAGGATTCAGGATACAATACTGGGGATCTTAACTGCTCCGTTTCCCTGGGCTTGCCTTTCATCTGTGCTGTCTATAACGAAGCGGTGATTATTTTTACAAAACACGTTTTTCATACGAGTCGCTCCTCAGTTAACCCCCAGAAACCAGTGCACGCTCAGCACAGAGGACACTAGCCTCGAAATGGCAAGCCAGGCTTCAGCTTAGGACTGGAAAAGTCTGCTAAATATAGTCGAGCTACATAATGTTTTTTTTGACACCATTAAATTCAGTTCATTAGTGTGCGAGGGATCAAACTGGATCTCACGTCTTAAGGTGAAAGTCAATTCCCGACACCGCCGGCTCCTAACTCCAGACTCCTCAGACGGCGTTAAGAACCTCTCTATTTTCTTATAACCTTTGGTAACCAGAATAAACAGGGTGACTGCTATGCAAACAGACTCTGAGCAAAATCGCAGCCGATGCTCCAGCCTCCAAGCTCCCTTTAAAGAGCTGCTGCTTGGGGCTGCCTCGGCAGAGCTTAAAACTACACCTGAGCTGCTACCGATTGCTCATCCCTCACTTGAAAAATGCATTTTTAATGGAGTTGGAGGTTCTTCCTGTTTATGAATATTCTCAAAAAGATGCTGAAGTGGTGGAGTTCTTTAAGATTTGCACATAGCTAATGTAAATATTCAGCATCACTTGGGCGGCAGAACAAAAACCATGGCTGGGATGGCGCCTGGATATCACGCTGCCCTCCCTCTTTTGGGCCAGCAAATTCCAGCTGGTGGAGATGGCCTCGCTGCTGGCACGTGCCAGCACTCCCAACAGGTCCGAGACAGAGCCCTCGGTAGCTCAGAGGAAAGAGGCTGAGAGCCAGGAGCAGATCATCACCTCCTGAAGCAGGCAGAGGGATGGTGACATCTCGTCTCGTTTGGAAAAGGCCAACATCATCTTAGGAAGTTGATGGTGGCAAGCAAGCCTGCAAACCAGAAGCCACATGGGCATGCACAATACATGAAGAAAGCAAAGCACATGACGTGCGTCCAGAAGAAAGACAAATATCTGGCAGGAGATCTACATACCACAGCCAAAGGCCCAGGTGAAACGCAGCACGGACTCCCCAGGTTGGCTCCACCACCCCTCCAACATTCCTCCATGGAGCAGTTCTGCCCCTACCCCAATGTGCCACTCCTGCATCGCACTGCTCCAAATCCACATTTTAAGAGTGTGCTTAAATAGTATCAATAGCAATTAGAGGGGAAAATCCTGACCTCATCTCCAGACCCAGTTAATTGTCACAACATTGATTTACTCTAATTTGACTTCTCACTCCAAATTAAACCCGCATTACCGAAGGAGGGACCGCGGGCAAACTCTCCCTGCTCACCCCCTCCCCTCCAAGACAACAAATTTAATATTGAATACACTTGGAAAAAAAATGGCAGTTGTTACAGGATCCATACTGAAAGATCTTTTTCCTTTTTTCCTCCTTTTCTTTTTTTTTTTCCCCTTCCTGCGAGTAATTAAAAGATGCTTTTCTTGACTAATGATCCCCCTGTTTAGAAATGGGAAGTCGATACTCCTCCACCAGCAGTCAGCTTCAATTTGTCACAGGGCTCCCGAAGTTTGAGCGGCGGTTCTCAGGGCTGCTGGTAATTGCTGGAACCAATTACCAGCCTTCCAAAGCTGCCCTAATCAGGGACCCATGGACACCACCGCTCAGAGGCCAGCTGGTCCCCTTTCCCTCCTACATTCACGTATTTGCCCGCGCTTGGGTTTTCTGCAGCTTCGCCAACTTTTTGCGCTCACTGTGTTTATTCCTCTTTCCTCCCCGGCATCACGCCAACACCCTCAGCCCAAACTTTGCCTCGTGCTGCTGCTCGGCTCTGCTGCATCCTC
>NW_010114966.1:217539-233064 GCF_000699245.1 Pterocles gutturalis | reverse complement strand
TGATGCCTTTTGCTACAAAACTCTTACGCTCTAAGTTTACCCCTCCGATCCGAGAGCCTTTCAAAATACATTTTTAGGTTGGAAGAGTGAAGTGAATTTGGGTGGGCGAGGTCAGGACGGAGGAATGGTATGTTTGATGTGGTTTAAGTTTGATAATGTTTATTTTTGAGCGTATGAAATTAGAAATGCAAGACATACTCAAAGCCTGGCATATCTCTATTTTTACAAATATTGGTGACACTTTCCTGAGTAAGACTTTAATTCCACTGTGGCCTACAGTAGCCATTTGGCAACAACTCCACCAAAACAGCTGTCTCCCTGGGTCTCCCCACCCTTCCCTCCACTTGACAGACACACATGGGATGCCACCCCAATGACTCTGATCCCTGCTGACCTCTTCCAAGCTGAAGGAACTGCTTCTGAGACCATATCAAGACTTCCCCATTCTTTTTAGTCCAGCATGTGAATGCTCCTCAAGCTTCCCAACCCAACACATATTTGTAGAGCAGCAAATAACCTTTTTTTTTTCCCCTAGAAAGCCTGTGGGTTTCCACTGATGGCTTCGTCTCCAATAGAGACACAACATGAACGGGTGAAACCCATGTACAGCTGATCGTCTTTACAAGCGTCTATTACCAGAAGGTCCATTGTGGTGCTGACTTTTGCTGCTTTGGGGTAGGGGGTACAGTGGAGACAGCAGAGTTAAGAGACATGCCCATCATAAAGAAACACGTCAGAACATTGTGTTTGTCCAATGTCTCTACTGATGCTTTGTGCTAAGCCTCTGAATCAGCTGGGGGAATGGTTAAGAAATCTTCATAGAATCACAGAGTGGTTTGGGTTGGAAGGGACCTTAAAGCCCATCCAGTTCCAACCCCCCTGCCATGGGCAGGGACACCTCCCACCAGCCCAGGTTGCTCAAAGCCTCATCCAGCCTGGCCTTGAACCCCTCCAGGGATGGGGCATCCACAGCTTCTCTGGGCAGCCTGGATGTGGCACGTGGGGTTGCAGCAGGGAATGGGGATATGAATGAGTCCAGGAGACACCTGGAGGAAAACAAGGGAGTTCTCCCCTCTCCCACCTGATGGGGCTTTGGGGAGAAGAGAACTCACTGAAGCAGAAGCATGCTGAGTGCATGAACCTCAGCTCAGACTCCAGCTGACCCCAGAGCCCACGAGCATGGGCAGGAACAACCCCCAACACTGGCCATCAGCTCTCTTCCCCTTCAGAAGAAGCTTTGCTGAATGTTTCTTTCCTCCTTGATCTCCAAAGATCCTTGGACTCACTCCATCCCTCACCAGAACTCCAAATTTCAGCTCTTCAGTCATATTTCTACTTAGTTCCTCACCTCCTCACCCAGTCCATCACCTTCAGTAGCCTCTTCCCCCTCCAGACCCTCAACAACAACAGAGGGGTTTGTTTAACCCCGCTTCAGGTCCCTTGTAGCTGCTTCTGACACGGTTCCTCACGCAAAGAGCGGCGAGAAAATGGAATGCACAAATTCTGACTAAAGAACCCGAACTTATTTACTTGCCACATCTTGGACAGAAGGATGATGATGCTAGGAGAAACCAAAGTAAGGCACAGAAGGAGCCACACGCTTCGAAAAAGCAGACCTTGCAGATATTTATGTGCAAAATATCACTTCAGTCCCTGCTGCAAACAGCGGGGAAAAAAATGGGAGTAGCAAAGCAAGATTACAATTGCTTTGTGGGGAAATTTTCACATCATCTTAATTCTATTTTATTGTAACAGGTCTTCCATCACGTAAGCGTGCACTTGGTCACACAGATGGGAATGCAGATTTCTAAAATGAATCTTTACACCTTCTGTTGAAAAAGGTTACAGTCCAGGAAAAAAGTGCAATTATGC
This sequence comes from Pterocles gutturalis, assembly GCF_000699245.1. Classification (NCBI taxonomy): domain Eukaryota; kingdom Metazoa; phylum Chordata; class Aves; order Pterocliformes; family Pteroclidae; genus Pterocles; species Pterocles gutturalis. Next base: position 231,192 of record NW_010114966.1, on the reverse strand, counting down.
CACTGACAAACATAAACAGCAGAATATAAAAACAAAGAACAACTCAAATAAGCTCTGAGCATGAAATACAAAGAGAACAAAGTTGATTTTCTGTCAGTAAAACTCACTTTCAAACATAAGAACCTGAATAATTTAATTCAAATGGATGGCTCTCTTTTCATCGGTCACATGTATTTTAGATTTTTCATTATAATATCTTTACCATATGTATACTAAATTAAAAAGAAAATCCAGTTGAGTGTATGCCTTTTTCTTTCACAAGTATTTAGAACTGAGGCATCCCTCCAGCTCACCTCAGTAGGAAGGAGAAACATATATTTGCTGGGTGCAACGATACAGGATCTCTGGATTAAAGTAACACTAATGACTGAAAGGCAGCAATAAGCTGATTTCAATCCACCTGACAAAATCATTACATTCACTGCCTAATAATATACATGTATACAGCAGACATACAGTTTACGTATGAATAAAATCCCTGTGCGGGTTTCCCTGAGCATTTTTACATGCATAATCATTCATCTAAGTAGCCTGATTAATGTACTGGCTTCATTCTCGAAGATGAACCAAAGGTGGCACCACAAATTCATTTTTCAGGGCTAACGAAATAATGTAATAAGAAACAGTTGACTTTACAACAGACAACAGTACAAACCTACTTCTACGCCGCAGGAGGTGGCCCAGGTATACGCTCCCAGGTTATAATTTCACCTGATCCGGTACTGGAAAAAGCCAGACCCAGAGCTACACATGAACAAAACCAGAACGTAATTCCCTCTGACCTCTCTCCTATGCAGGAAGCAAACATGAAGAGCTGAACCTCTGTCGTGCCATTTGCTGCCTGGGGACCGACCGGCGCTGGGATGCAGGCTCCCCCCTGGAGCTCGCCCTGAGACAATTATAACGCGCTTCTGAGGATGACTTCAAAGACTGACCCAGCTGGGCAAGGTAGCCCAGAAGGTCCTTCTCCTGCCTGAACCTCCCTGCTGCACTGCAGTCTGCCCCAGGTCACTCTGCTCCCCCCAGGCCAACATGTTTGTTATCACCAGAAGCACTTACATCTCAGAGCTATTAAAATCAGGAAAGTGTTTTCAAAACATCTTTCTTTGACACTGGGCAGATAAATAAAGCATAAAAACCCTTATGCTTGGGGTAGGACAATGCACCTCAGAAAGATTTTTCACTCTGTTGAGCTATGACGGGTGCGTGAAATCCCATTCTCATAGGAAACACACACCCCCATCAACTTACATGTATCACTTAAAAAATGTAAGCAAGTCCCCAGTGAGCAGGACTTTCAACATCTGTGACGAGAACCCAAAGACCTGCCAGCCAGGTACCAACTCCTGGGTGAGCCTGACCTACCGAGAGCAGATGATTAATCACAAACGGACGGTCTAAGAGCCAGGAACTTTGTGGCCAACCGAAACAAAGGAATGCATTACAGGATCATTTGGATTGAGGAACAACCAGGCGGGAGGTTTCCAACTCCTGCTGTTTTGTCAGTCAGTCGATTGAACACAAAAAAATTGTAGCGCTGCTGAGGAAAACCTTCACAAGAGCGAAAAAGTAACAGGGTCACTCAACTTCTGACACCCCCTCCCCTTTGACACATGTTCTTCCTGGGCATGCAGTGAAGATATATATATATATATACACACACCCCAAATGATTTTTACAAGGCATACTCCATAATTTTAAAAGTCCACATTGTAAAATGTGGTAGCACCCTATGACCTCTGACCGCAATGCCAAAATGAGGATGGATGTGCTCATAGCCTACAGCCTTGGCCATGTACGACCTGCATGCTGCGGTGTGACGGAGCAGAGCCTACCTTGTGGAGTCTGGCGAGGGTTTCATGTGGCCCTGGCTGCTCTCCTCCCAGACACTGTTGGCCAACTCGTTCCCGATGGCAGACATCACCTTGATGAGCTCTATCGGCCAGTCATCCAGGTCGAGTGAGCGGACGCGGGAGAGGTGCGTGCCAAGGTTCCGGTGTATTCCTGAGCATTCAATGCAGATGAGGGCTCCCAGGTTCAGGCTGGCCCAGTCGGGGTCTACGGGAAAAGAGACACAAGCAATTAGTACAACGAAACACCTGACAAAACTTCCTAGTTAATGATTGTAGATAAAGATTTTTAGCTATGAGGGAAAAAAAATGCAGGTGTCCTGTCCAAAAGCACAGTTGGGAGGTCTTCCAGTAGGGTCAGTTCTGCCCTGTGGAGATACCAACCCTCCTGAGAAAACTTCACGGAGTAAAAATAATTGTGTGTGTGTTTGGGGGGGTCTCAAAAGATGTTATCAATCCACCTCCAGTCAAAAGAAAAATATGAATTCAAGAGAAAAGAAAAAACAAAGAAAATATAAACAGAGCGGTAGGCAGCTGATGATGAAGCCGTGGAGAAAGCCCCTCCCTGGGAATCTAGAGCCACTCGTAGCCAATTACAAGGGAAAAAGGAGGAAAAAAAAAAGTGACTAGATACAATGTCTCTGTTGCTAACTATATCAACTCCCTTAATAACCATCTATATCATCACCTACATATGGCGCTCACATCTAACGCACTATGGGGTACGTTTTCATCTCCAAGATCAGGGAGATAAGGACCAAGATGAAAATGTGATACTTTGAACAGCCCCAGTTTTATTGCATGAGCCAGAAGGATTCCACCGACAAACACACACAAAAATAACCCCACAGACGATCAGGCTGCGACATTTCCCAAGACGATTCACTTTTTGGTCATTGTCCCGTGTTATTTACATCTAGATTCATACGAAACTCCCTCTCTCCAACAATTCATTTTAACAAAAGCAATGAAAGACACATGGGAGGAATTTTTGGTGGGGTTTTTTTTTCCCTCCCCCCTGCTGTCAGATCTTTTCTTCTCACCTTACCCTGGGCCTCCCAAAGAACTCGTACGATATCACAAATGCCAAGCAGGAAAATGGTGATTAATTGAGAGGATAGGCAATTTTTATACAAATCCAAATAAAACTCAGAGCTGATAGAAAAAGAAATTTCCAGTGTCCCCTTTCCACATGGGGAAATTTAATCTAAAGGCTCATTTCTACTTTATGTAACCCAAAATCAAAAAGTGATTTTTGCCAGCTAAAATATGTGGAAACAAAATGTTCCCTAGTTCTTTGTCATGTCATGTTTGGACAAAAAAAAAAAAAAATCTGAAAGGAGAGCAGATAATTTTAATTGCAAAGTCCCACATTTCACTGAAGGCACAGATTGACATTTTTCAGCCAGTCCTTAGAAATCTAAAAACATCCCCAACAAGAAAAACTCCCTCCATCTCATTTTACCTGAGCAGAAAAACAGATCTTCTGTTTAAAAAGGTCTTGCCCATACCAAGTCTTATATTAGGAATATACAGCATTGCAGATCTCAAAGAAGTAAGGTGAGACAAAGCTCCTGCCCCGCTTTCCACATCCTTGGTAAGACAACCACGACAAACTCCTTTCCTGCATGTTTCTTCAGGTCACCTCCACCAGTTTCAGTGTCTTCCCAGTGGAGGAACCAGCAGCAAAGACACTAAAAAACCCCGAAATACTAATTTGTTGGTAAAAGCTTGAACACCGCAGATATTCATTTAAAATTTACAACCTGTGCCCAGGAACAAAGTCTCTGTCCCTGACCTTTCATCTTCAAAAACAGAAAAAAACCCCAAAACCACAAAGTGCAACAAGCTCAAAGGGGCACAAACTCGCAACGAAACAAGAGGAAAAAGTTATGATTAATATTTCTCCGATTATTCTAACAGAACTGATGTTAAGGACCTCCCAAATACCTCGGTGTACTTGAGGTACATCTACTGTATCTTTTACTGAATAAATTTTTAAACTATTCTCCTATTTCAAATGGACAGCACTGGTAAGATGGAAGTAGTCCACCAAGCGATAACCAGAAGTTACACGAAATGTTGTCAAGCTGGTATTTTAAATTTCAATAATCTGATAACACACAGCTGAGTTCGAAGGTGGCAAACTAGGAAAGACAAGCGCTGAACCCATTATGGACACCCCATGAAAAACCCGATGTGTTGATCTGGTTACAACTGGCCAACGCAGAGCAAGGCAGGGCTCTGACGAGGAGCCTGGACAAGTGGCATAATTTGATGGATTCTGGGAAAAAATCAACGTGATGTCACTTATGACTTCTGTTTCAGGGTGTGCATGTGAAAAATTGTCCTCCAAAGGAGGTACGTGAGATGGTAAGTCACTGCCCGCCAAGAACAAAGGCAAGCTGTTGTCAGCTACACGCTCAGGGATGTCCCTTGTTCCTACCTGCGTCCTCCTCCTCCCACATGCAGTTGAGCACATTTTACATCTCATGCTGAAATTTGTTACCACTGATTTATACTGAAAAGAACCATATGTGGTTAGCAAGCCATAACTATGCAAGCCAGCGTTTTCTTTTTTTTTTTAGATGATAAAAAATGGGCTCACTTCTCCTGCTGACGCTACCAGTAATTCTGAATTGGAGGATGCTCAGAACGCTTACAACCAGGCGCAGGCTTTTCTCCAGGATGCATAAATCCAGATTTGACCATAAAAGAAGGAAAAAGCTCATTCAATGCAGCTAGAGGTGCTCTAAAGCTATTTCCCTTTGTTTTACTTACAAATTGTCAAACAAAATCTGAGCTTTTTTGACATTGATGAATATTCTCAGCTGACAATTTTCAGCTGTCTGTATTCTTCAAGGTATTTAAGTTCTCTCGTTCTCTAAGAACCTCCTCCCCACTTTGACTTGCACCTCCATCAGACCCATCATTTGAAGCTCTTTTAGGAGAATAAGCCCTCCCCACCGTCTCCTTCATCCCTTTGGACACAAGGTTGCTGATGAACGGCTTTGCCACGCTAAATCCCGGTGAGTTCAGCACGTACAAGACAGCGCTGGGCTGAGCAGAGGAGGAGCAGGGAGGAGCAGAAGAGCCAGGGAAAGGACAAGAAGCAGGGGGTGAAGGCACCATGCAGAGTTGCAGCAGAAGACAGGGAAGTTTACATCTCTTCTATTCTTTAAATTTATTTTTTTTTCCTATTCTGAACATAAAATTGAATCTTGTGATTGGCCTGATAGGTTCCCCAGGGCCACTGAAATTATCACTTCAGTGTTGGGCTTGCAAACAGAAATATAGACTCTGCTGGACTAGAAAATGAGTGATGAACCACTCCCTACTACTGCTGCTGGTTGACATACTGCACGGCAGAAATTCCCCGGGGAAACAAAGCGCCGGGATGAAGTGCTAAAAAGCCAAAGAGCTCTAGAAAGAGGAAGAATGAGACTTATGAAGTGGAAGATTGATGGCTCTTGAATGGAGCTAAGGGACAGCAACATCTCATGTTCCTTTGCTCCCCAACATCTGGCTTTGTGAAGATGCAAACCATGGGAGCTTTCCACAAGAACTCTAGTGTTTGTGATGCTAAATGCTCCAGGGGTAAGGATGTGCCCAGGCAAGGCAGAAGGAGTGAGAAGGAAATAAAGCAGAGCCTGGCAGAAAAAGCAGCAGGCTGAGGTTCACTTAACGTGCATCTTCACGTTTTAAGATACATCTCTTGGGATGTATCTCAAATTTTTCAGAAGGAAAGACGGTGGCCTGCAAACTAGGAAGGCCAAATGGCAAGAGGAGTCAAAGAGGGTATAAATCATCTCCAAGAATACAAACAATTAAGAGGCTTCAGTTGAGATTCCAAAATCTCCCTCCCCAGAAGCTAGACAACCAGGCATTGAGTGTTGCCAAAAAGGGTGGTCCCACCCTGCCCTCTCCGAGCAACATGTTCTTGGCATGTCCCTTCTGCTGGCACCGCGCATGCATGGCCAGCTTGACCCATGAAGCAATCTGGATGAAAACCAACCTGGCTGCAGTGGAGGAAAAAAAAAAAGAAAAAAGAAAAAAAAGTGCTGCTTTGTTGCACAGTCATTTTCCTGATTAAACATCTAGCTTGGCTGCGTAAATACTGGGGTACGTGCATGGCTGGAGAGAGAAACACACCTTGGGCACAGCGTGGACTCTGGAGAGAGCAACCAATGTTGCTATTATTTCACTCTCTGCAAAGCCCCAGTGAAATTTGTACCCAGAGAAAAATAAATGAATATTTTTTCCATTTTAAGCACATGTAAAAATCACAAGAAAAGTTCTGACTTTCAAATATCAAAGAAATACAAACGCACAAGTTCTCAATCCTTCTACTCCTGCAACTAATTGCTTTAGAGCAAGAGAACTTCCTTTTTGTGGCTTTGTTGCAAACCCCTGGAACTAAAGAGCACCAAAATAATGACCTCAGACGGGGTTAGTGAGGTGAACGGCAGCTCAAAGTATTCTTGAGAACACTTTTCTGAACATTACGTATACGTTTTAAAAAATAAAAAAAAGGAAAGAAACACAAAGGGGACAAAAAAAAAATCCCAAATCAGTTTTCTAGTATCCAGATATAATGAGCGATGACTTTGGTTTCTTCTGACAAGTAACCCGAAAAAAAACAAACCCAAAAAACACCAATCAAGCTCTACCTCTTTGAAAAATATTACCACGGCACATGCACTCTCCCCACGTAAAACAGGAGGAAAATGTCAGCAACTTATCTGAAAGAGCAAACTTCTTTTCCTTTTTTTTCAAAGGAAAGTAAAGAAATGCTGACATTTAAAGTGGCATGCGAAACAACAAGAGGAAAGAATTAGGATGCTGTGATGCAGCCTATATTAAGTATAAATTAACATCAAGTTAAGTCTGATGAAGCAAACTCTGTAACGAAGAAGAAATGTGCAAACAACATATGGAACGTAACAACAAAAGTGACAAATCCCATGATGGGCATTCACCTAAGTCTTGGCCAGGGAGAAGAGGTCAGGGGCCGTACTTACTCTGTGCTTCACAGTCCACGCAGTGGGAGTTGCCTCTGATGTTCCTTATGGACTGAAGGGCCACGGCCTCGTTCTGACTCGTCAGGCGGGACTGCGCAGATTTAAAGAAATGCAAAGGCAACAAATAAGAACCCAGTAAAATTAGACGATACAACTGTCAGCTGAATGAACGGCAAAACCCAAAGCTTAGACGAAGGCTGAAAGAATGTCACCAAGGAACCTCAAGTCCTCGGTTTGCCTCTCAAGAAACAGTGATCCTTTGGCACCTCCCAGTGCTGCAAGTCCACCCCTGCCAGGCAGAGACTCATCTTTCCTCCCACGTTTCTCGGCAGCTTGGGATTTCTCCCAGGGCTCTCTCCACCGTGCACAGGACCTCCCAGCGTTTTGGGATCTCCAGCCTGGATTCTAACAAGCAGGGGAGACCACACAGAGGAAAACTGAGCTTGAAAATGAACGCTGCTATTCATAAGAACAGCAGTTACAGTGTTGGTTTGCTTCTTGAGATAAATTGGATAAGAATATTATTTTATAAAATCAATTTCTTCTATTGACGTGTGGCTTCTGCTAATGAAGACTAAGGGATGGTTTGCAAAAGCACCTGAAACCTTCTTATCATCAAAAGGTCAGATTTAATTAGACGGCTCCCATTTACATTCTCTCCACGATGACCTGCCAATGACCTCTGCTTGGACCTGGAGAGACTGTCATGATGTACACGGAGCTCAGCTCTACCCACCTAAAATGTCGTGTGGGCTCTCTGAGAAGAAAATTGCTAGCTATAGCAAGCGATGGACTCTTCGCAATGAAGTGATTTAAGCAGCAGGATGAGGACCAGGTCTTCAGGATGGCCCCGTAGAGATAGGTCCTCCTGATCCATCAACGGGACGCCTGCTAAACCTGTCCAACTACCTGCACTTTGCTGTTCCAGCTACATCTCCTGACATGTTTAGAGACCACAGTAATACTTGACAGAAAAAAAAACCTGAGCCATCTACCAGCCTCTCTTTATCCTCTTTTGTATTAGCATTTTTATATAGGCGTTAGTGTACAAATGTCCTCTTTTGACTCCCTTAACGTACATATTAGAATGTGTAAATCCACAGAAGGCAGGAAAACACGTAAGCAGTGATTTTCTCTCTCTCTTCTCTCCCTCCACTACCACCCCACACCTTGCTCTCTAGCTGTGCAGTGTTTGCAAACACAAAGAACTCAAGAAGCAGAAGTTCTCCTGCCCTTCCAAAAAGGAGTAATGGCTGAAGAAGTCTCCAAATTTAACCACTTATTTTGACAGGAAAGGAGAACAAATTGCTTCTGTCATCGTGTGAAAGCACTGCAAGGTAGGAGGCCTGTTCCTCTGAGGCCGTGTTCATCTTCCCCCAAAAAGCCTTGATGAACCATTTCTGGATGTGCTTTAAGTTACATGAGTTAAGGCACGAACCCATAAAGAATTAATTCAGTGCAATTAAAGAAAAGAAAAATCAAAATTTCTGCATGTCCCTAGGAGCACGGGTTTAAAACTCAGAGCTGTTGATTTTGCGTTCCTGTTAAAGGTCATCCACCCATTCCTGATTTTCAGCATGACCCCCTGTACTGTACCTTGTTCTTGCTGCTCTCACATGACTGTAAACTGGCCAAGATCTGGCTCTCTATGGCTTGTACCCACGCATCTCTTTCTTCATATGTGGTCGCTTCAAAGTGCCAGGTCTGGCCGGTGAGAGAGACAATGATGAACTCAAAGTTTTCTTCTTGTTCTGAAAAAAAACCAAAACCAAACGTATAATAGGAAGAAAAACTTCAACTTTAAAGACGGTGATAGCTAGACTCAACCAACCCGATCTGCTAATCATTTCTGCCACGTACCTAGCAAATGCTGGGCTGCACATCTGAGGTTTAAGGCTAGAAATATCCAACTGCCCTGCAGCTGCACAACGCATCCAAAACCAACTGGCGGATCCACTGCTTTTTCTCTCCAAATGTTACGTAAATAAAGTACTGTTTCAGGTACATAGCCAGTTCCCCTGTGTGTTTGGTATGGAGTCTATCCCCTTCTCCAACACAAAGTTGCTAACAAGCAGTATTTAGATTTAAACCTGAGGTGCTAAGAGCTACATCATGTAAAAAACAAAGTGTGTCACAAAATAGCTTAAAAGGTAAGTGGACTATAAAGATCTCACGGTACAGAAAATTTGACAGTTTACCCTCTTCCTTCAAGCATGTGTGTACATCCACAGATAAATTAAAAGTGAATGCGTACATTTTCTTGTCCGTAGCAGAAATAGACTGGGTTATAATACAGGATTAAATCAGTCCAACCTATTCAACATTCACGTTTGACACAGGGGATGAGAAAATGATCTGAGAAGCCAGCAGAGAGGGTCAATGAAATATCCTCAGGGCTAGTAGAGTATAAGGACAAGTATTCAGGCCAGAGCACCACAGCACAAGAAAATACCAGCAGAACTGAACTAAACGGACACATCCCCTAACCACACATGGGACACAAAGTCAAATTAAAAAAAAATAATAAATCAGGGAAGCTGAAACAGAGCGAGTGGAATTGGGAAGGGCAGGCATGAAGCATGAAAGGAACAGAATAATAGAGCACGAAGTTCTGGTGAGCACCAGCTGTAATGGGCTTTAGAAAGAGCATTTACATCTGCTTGTCTGCTAATGACTTATTATATATTCAGAGCCATGAAACTCTGCATTACCTTGTCATCCATAAGCATGCAAAGCCAAGTGACAAATCTCACACTGGCTCTAAAGACAGTCCTCCTGCTCACTGGCAGTCATTTCCTCAACCTGTGGGACAACTGGTTGCCTTTGATAAACTCCGTGCTAGCAAGGCCAGTGCCTACACCGCTTGAATGATGCCTCAGAAAATAGCAGAAGGTTATTATGCACCTTTAGGTGAGAATAAACACAGAGGTGAAGGTTATTTCCAGGTGCACGAGCTGCATGAAGCAGCGGTTTTACTTAAAAAAAAAAAAAAATAGCATGTGGGATAAGCGGGAAAGGAAAGATAAGAGGAATGATGCAACTGTGCAGCTCTAACGACTTTTCACTTTAGCAACACTGTGTTAAAACGAACAGGTAGACTCATTATCCAAAATGCTATTATTAGACCATGGAAAAAGCCACATTTATCAAACAGAGCTTTCAAGAGTTGATGAGAAAGATGTAAGAGGAACCACTCAATAACAAAAGAAATTATGTTCAGTCCTGTGCGCTGTCCGGGGTAGGACAACACATCGATGGTCTTCTACTTACGCAGAAGTGGTATGGCATGTGGTCGGTGGGGACGGGCAGGCATGTGCAAAATTATGCCCATGTTGATTAAAACAGCGAACGATGGCGAAAGAAGAGAAGGTGAAAAACTGAATCCCACCCGAAGTAGCCCCCTGTAGAACTCAATTTAGGAAATCCATCCTTCTTAGGCTTTTCAATGGCTTCTAAGTGATAAAACTCTCTACTCCTGAGGTTTTACTTCAGTAAAATGGTGGTCACCAAGTGTTCAGAAAATCCTTCTATACACATGCCTCAGTGTGGGTGGTTCCCAGACACACGTATTGTTACAGCAGGGATCCACAGCTCCACAAGTATGTGACAAATACTTAACCAGTATATACAGCGTATCTTTAAAGAGCCTCTCCACACCAATCCTGTACCAGTTCATCCCAGCATTTAAGTCCTGGGTGACTTTCCACCATTACAATTCCCGACCTTAAAAGAAATAAATACACCCAAACTGCAGCATCGCCGAATCCTCCTGTCTCCTCTTTACCAATCATCCCCATCACATACATGAAGATGGTTTGTCCAAGGAGGGTTTAGGAGAAACAAACCGCAATTCTGCCAGTGTGCCATTTAAAAGCAAGGCTGAAAGACCGTCCCCGCAGCAGTACCTCTGCAAGCTTTTTGCTCCAGAAATGCCACACAAAGTTATTCTGCTTACAGGAGACCGATGGCAGAGGACACAAACCCAGCTATTCACAGGCACCTGGAACGCAATTCAAAAAACATCTCCAGCCATTTCCCGCGGCTGCTCTTTTGTACACCAAGTCTTCTTTTCCCGAAGGAGAGGCTCCCGTGTTTCATCTCCTGACCTCTCTGCTGTGCCCAGCTGACACCGTGACAAAAGCTGTGAAGACTCTGCACAGCCTTTGTGGCTGGGGACCGCAAAGTCTACACACCGGTGAGCCCGTCCCAGTACGGCCCTGCCAGGGGTTCCGAGGGCTGCGGAGTGCTGTACGGCTGGGCTGGAAGGACATTTGCAGTTCATCAGTAAGTTAGCAAAAAACTCGGCGACGACTGATGAGACATTAAGAACACACAAGTTTGCACTCTCTTATATTCACTTCATGTTTACTCTCTAAGGAGCTCAGATGAAAAGCAACTGTGCTAGTTGAAGATGTCTTCAATAATACATTTTCTGCTTAAATACACTGAATTTTTTCTTGTAAGCTGAACTGTGGAACAAAGCAGCAATGCCTGCTCCACATCACCCGCAGGGCAATGCCTACAAAAGACGAGTAGTGAACGCGTACATCCTTAATCGCCGTATACGCGGGCAGGAAAATGAAGGCAGCAGAATGAAAATGTTCAGTTTTACTCTTCAGGAAAAATTATAGGTTGTGCTATTTAATTCCCTGTGAGCCCAATCACAAAATTTTATTAAACAGTTTTCCATGTTTAACAGTTATTCATAGAAAGGTCCACTATAATAGTATTTTAGCACCATCAACCTGTCGAAATCAACCTGCCCAATTACTCCAAACTACATTAATAATACCAGATATTACACTAATTGTGTCCAGTTTCTATGCAGACGAGGTCCCGTGGGGCTAATTTTGCATCCTCAGGGGCAAGCAACTCAGCCATCAACCTGATTTCACTAGGAATCCCTCCTCATTACACAAGTCCAGGCTGTCAAACTTTTTTTTTTTTTTTAAAAAAAGGTTAATGGGCCAATCAGTCATCAGTTATTTCCTGGAAGGCTAGCAGACAAAGGGTTAAAGTACGAAGAACCAGCTGCAACTGATTTCCATTTGGAAGTTATCAACAGGAGATGTCTAAAACACTGTTGTTGTTTGTTTCACTTTTTTAAGTGTGGAAGGGTGGTTAGGATGGGAAATGAGCTGAAACCCTAAGATTATGATGATATGGAACATAACTTTTTTTTTTTTTTAGAGGACCAGTGGAAGTGCACATGCAACCCGTGAATTCTAGGAAAACCACCCCACCATCATAACCACCGCACCACTTCTGAGAAGCCACACGGTGCCACCATTTATGCTTTACATACTGCTTTCACCATTATCTTTTAATAGCAAACTTACTGCATTTAACCCAAGTCAACATTTATTTTGCTCTGCCAAAAGACACAGCCCACCCACTTACAGAAAACAAGATGTACAATGTCTTAGAAGCAATTGTGCAAGGGAAAACAAACATTTAAGCATGGTCTCACAGCATTCCCATACCAACGCCTGTGTTTACTGTATGGAACAGAGATCAGATTCAGAAAGCTACATCGAAAATAACTGCAGGATACAATTAGTCTACAACTTGTTCCAGATAACTCAAGTCTACTAAAACATAGGGAAAACACATGTCTAGAAGCAGTTACACCTCTTGGCATCCCATAAGAGCAGTTCTAAACCGTGTGCATCCATCAGTTTGTTCACAATTTCCCCTTCTCACATCTTTTATTCTCAATATTAAGAATTGCATACATGACCACCAAGCCCATGCACCAGCGGTGGGTAACCACAAGCACAGTGTGAAATCAAGAGAAGATGAGGTTCCCCTTCTGCCAGGCACTCGACAGTCAGAAATGACACCCATTCCAAAAGTTTCCTTTCAAACCAAAAAATATTTCTATTTTTCCATGGGTATAAGACAAAGACTTGCCAGGATTAAGGCATTTCTCACAAGTACACATGAATATTTTGCCACAATCGGAAAGAATACTGGACCTCTTGGCTTCCAAGCCAACTAGCCTCCTTCACTAGGTGCCAGCTGTGCATTTGCGCTGTTGCCCAACGCAGTTGTCATCCGAGCATCCTGGCGCTGCCGCTAATCGACAGTCACTCTCCACGCACATCTGGTGGGTGATGCCACTCACACAGGAAACACTTGCCAGAAACAAGAAGTCAAGTGCAGAACCAAAAGATTCTCAGTGGCGTATTTCAAACACCCGTGAAGCACCTTCAAGAGCTGAGGTTACAGCCTGAAACCCAGTCAAGCTTGCCTCGAGTAACACCGAGCCCTATTTCAACTCCCTTTCTACACGCCCTCCTCCCTCTCTCAAAAACCGCTTCCGCTCAAGCACCCTTCCTCAATAACCCTGCATCTTGCCAAAAGGGTGAGAATGAAAAACTGTGGATTGCTCGAGCACCTCGGCATCGGATGTTTACAACATACACTCTTGTTTACAACAAAGGCACGCGTTATTTACATACTATACACCCTGAACTATTGCTACCTCTTGCCACTTGGTGTAAATTACCCCCGTAAGTTGGAAGATAAGTATGTTTATTAGCAGCCTCAATTAAGGAAATATTTGTGCCACGTCCCACTGGGCATGACTATGCTAATACTTCTCTCCCCTTTCCAAACCCAGTGTCTAAATCTAATTAGTTTTGAAAATCAACCCTATCAGGACAATAGAGCTCTGCTATCGGTTGCCCACAGCTCTTGATAAAGGTTGTGTTCCACTGGAAGAATTTTTCAGCAGTGCTGGTTTGTATCACTACCAGCCAGTGACAAACTGGTGATGA